>NW_023270865.1:14266706-14294678 GCF_011800145.1 Mirounga leonina
CAAAAGCATGTCCAAACTGAAGAGGAGAAATGTCCAATTCCCACTGCACAACTTATCTTGAGGCCCCTGGAATGTGTTACTGCTTGAAACTTGGTGTGGAGTTCTCAGGAGCTGACTTCATGGTTATCCGACAATTAGAATTTACCCACCAAAAAAAGAGAAAAGCGTTGACTGATTCTCCATATCTTCGTGGAGACATAGCCCATGGTACATAAATATGGTTTTTTAAAATATTTAATTAAATTAATTAAGTAAGTAATTTATTTATTTATTTAGAGAGCATGTGTATGCAAGTGCAAGCTGGGAGAGGGTCAGAGGGAGAGGGAGAGAGAAAATCTCAAGCAGACTCCCGGCTGAGCATGGAGCCCAAAACAGGGCTCCATCTCATGACGCTGAGATCATGACATGAGCCGAAATTAAGAGTCAGAGGCTTAACTGACTGAGCCACCCAGGCACCCCCATAAATAGGTTTTTGTATATGTATGTGTGAATATACTTAAAATTGCAGAATAAGGCTTTCAATTTTGATCATAGAACAATAGAAAAAATTAATCATACATATGCCCACAAAGTAAACCTTGATCAATGCTTAAAATAATAAATCTTATAAGCTACATTATATGACCTCACAGTTAAGTGAAAGTAGTAATCAGTGAAAACAAGCTGATCCATAAAACAAACCTAACTAAACCTACTTTACTCCATATCTGCTACAAGCCTTTTAGAATCTTGTTGGACCCAGTAGTACATCAAACTGTATTTCTAAGAAGATAATTTATCTGTTAGCCACAACAAAAAATTCACAAGACCTAAAATGTTCAAATCTGTACTCAGAGGACCCAAACAACTTTTATTATTAAACTAGATGCTAAAAAAGAACAATCTAAGAAATTAAAACAAGAAATCAAGTAGAATGATGGTCAACCACATTAAAAATAAAGCAGAAATTAATAAAGATGAAAATTAAAATTTATTCCTTAGAAAACAGCTTCAGGAAAAAAAAAAAAAACTCACCAGGCTGACAGGCCAGCCAAGGCTACAAAAAGCAACCCTAGATCTTGCCTTGTTATTAAGAAGATTTTGGATGCTGGAACAACAAACAAATAAAAACACTAGAATTTATTTTAAAAAAACAAAAACAAACAACTAAAGTCTGGTTCTTTGAAAAGGACAATGATCAGTTACTTATGAAGATAAAATGACAATAATATGTACCAAGCAAATCGAGAAATATATTGAAATGGTGGAGTGATGTGAACAGTGATCACTCCAAGGGAATACTGAATATTTTTAAGCTTATTGATGCACTGCGGGTAGTGAGAAATAAAATCCAAAAGCCTTTGTATTGTGTGAGGCACTGAATTTACTATACTGTCTCTTCTGGAATCTTTCAGTCCGCTAATTTCTTGCAGATTAATTTTTTAGAAGTATACATAATAATCAGAATTTTTGTAAAAATTCACAATCAGGTATGAATTGAAAAAAACTGGTGATGTTAAAACACTTGTGATTTTAAATTTTAATCTGTGCTGTGCATAAATGCTATACTTTTGTTGCTAGTAATGATTATGCTTTTGAGGAAAACTAAGATAATAGGCAATTCCAAACAATTTGTGGGCATTTATATAATTTAAATTTAAATGTTTAGATATTACATCTTTGCTTTTTATCATCTATAATACAGCTAGGTAATTATACACCATTTTATAATAATTTATTTCATTGGATGAGTATAAATATTGATTTATTATGGGTGGGTGAATTTAAAAACTATTTGTATTACATATTGCTTTTATCCATAAGTGTTACTTGATATAAATATCGATTTTCATGAATATATCATAGAGTCAAACACTTTCTTAGAGATGTAATGCTTTTGAATAATTAAAAAAAATTCTCATTAAGACTTGAAACACCCTTGGGTTGGTTTTGTTTTGTTTTTTTTAGATTTTATTTATATATTTGAGAGAAAGAGAGTGCAAGTGAGAGAGCATGAGAAGTGGGGAGAAGCAGAGGGTGAGGGAAAAGCAGACTCCCTGCTGAGCAGGGAGCCAGACAATGCAGGCCCCTTCTGGACCCAATCCCAGGACTGGATCCCAGGGCCATGGGATCATGACCTAAACCAGAGGCAGATGCTAAAACAACTGAGCCACCCAGGTGCCCTGAATGATACGGTGTTTTTACACCTCTAATCGAATTTGCCCTTTCTTGTCCTATTCTGCCCTTTTAGATCTTTCTGTAACCCAAATGTATATGGGTTGTTATCCCCCATATATAGACGTTTGCACACATTCATTTGGCCTGAAATCGTCCTACGGGTACATCCTTTGTTGGGCCCAATCTCAAACATTTGCAAGAGATATCCCAAACCCACAGCCTTTACCTGGCCGTCCAGGTGTAATATGCTTGTACTTTGGTTTTAAATAGTTTTAGTTACCTACCAACTTATAACATTTAGGACCCATCATTCACACATCAAATCTGTCTTGAAAAACCCAAAGACCTGGCAAAATAAGGCCCTAGTAACCATACTAGAAAAGTGCCTGAGGCTGAGGAGGGCTCAATTATGCTGTAGACCTTAATTGCCAGCACCTTACTTTGCCTTAAGTATTACTGGGTCATGCATCTCTTTATATGCACCATCTAACCTCTCCAAGAACCTCTGAGTATGTGACAAGATAGATTTAGACTTTTTTTTTTTATTAAAAGATTTTATTTATTTATTTGAGAGAGAGAGTGAGAGACAGAGAGCACGAGAGGGAGGAGGGTGGGAGGGAGAAACAGACTCCCCGCTGAGCAGGGAGCCCGATGTGGGACTCGATCCCGGGACTCCAGGATCATGACCTGAGCCGAAGGCAGTCGCTTAACCAACTGAGCCACCCAGGCGCCCTAGATTTAGACTTTTAATGTCACTTGCTCAGTGAAGCTTCACTTGATCTTACTGTAGGCTGGAGACTTTGTGAGGGTTTTCTGATGGGATTGTATGCTATTAATTGTGTGATGATTGACAAAGAAAACTGGAGTCTTCCATCTGCTCAGGATATTAGAAAGAACATCTGAAAGAATATTTGAAACTCTCATGTTGGTGTTTAAGGGTATGTCTCTCTAAAACAGACATTGGATATTACTTCTTCACATGGAGAGGGCCAGGTGGAGTGCAGACAGAGAGAGAGGACCTGGGGCACATGCCTTGATATAGGGTCCAAAGGTGGAGTGCTCTGAGGTTCCCGGGCTAAGGCCAATGGGTCAAACCAAAAGAGAGGGGTCTTGGTAAACCCCGCAGAGGTCTTATCTAAGAGCCACATAGAGGAAGGTGCTGGGAGACAGGAGATTCTGTTGATTACATGAGCTTTTGAGTTCAACCCAGGAACTTAACACTTGCTTGAAACTCTGCAGACTGCTAGCAAGGTATACATTTGCATGAGGTGGCTAGTGTCCGTTTTAAGCCACTGCAAGCTGCTTGGGCAAACAAAATGGATATTAAGGCAGCAGTTCCATGGATTAGTTTGGCTAAAGTCATGACACAAGCCTACCAGAAAAAAAAAGAAAAAAGAAAAAAAAGGAGATATTTTCATCCAAACTTCTCAGTTTCAGGAAGAGAAATGTGGTTTTCTCTGTATGAATGTAGATTCATACAGGGATTACTGGCAAAAATAGACTTGTGTCCATATTTACTGAGTCTTAGTGGTGGTGCCAGTGACGAATTTCATAATAATAATATTACCTTAACTCTTAAGTGAATCTAACTAAATCTCCTGAACGTTTAGAAATAGATATGATGGATAAGTCAGGAAATGCCTTTTCAACTTAGATATATACAGGACGGCTTCTGAATTAGCATGCTTGAAGGTAAAACACTAAAATCGTCATTAAATTGCAATAACATTTGTATAAAGGGCAATTGTGAGGAATTAACAACAAAACACACATGAAAAAAGCTTTGGAAAATGCGAAGTATTAAACCAATAATAGAGTTTATGGCCACAATTTGTTTATTCTGTGCTGGAAGTACTCATCTATCCAAATGTTTGCAAATGTGCAGTAGAATCACATATTCTCACTGACTTTTTCAATTTCATTGAAGATTTCTGGCTCCAAATATATATATTGATGATTTTTGTTGCAGTATCTGAAACTCCCAAATTATCTTGTTCATTAGGTTCAGATTTAGAGGAGCTATAAAAATATGATGGAAAATAGGTAAAAAATGAGAAGTAAACCTGTGTTAACATGGAAAGCTTCTATTGTTAGCAGTGATAATTAACTCTAGGAAAGAGACAATTCTGAGAAAATGAAAAATAAAAATAAAAACTGAAAAAAAAAAGAGAATATATTTGTTGGCTAGTGGAAATAATCCTGAAATACAACAAGGACCAAATGTTACTCAAAAGGACACATAGCTGTGGAAAATATAAGAGGAAGGTTTTGGGACTAAATCCTATGCTCTAGGATAAAGGAAGATGTGGGATAAGATGATTATTTCTTAAAGGATAGGAAGAAAATTGTAGCATCATTAAGAAATACTTTATCTTTACACAACTCTGTATAAGATTTGTCTGATCTTTTGACCTTAGTTGGGTAATGAAGTAAATATTGGGTAAAGAAATAAAATCACAGTGAAATATAAATTCATTATCAATTCTTAAAAATAAATTAAACCATTTTAAAGCTTTATAATGAAAACAAACAATTCCATATTCTACTAATGATAATTCGATAAATAATCACTGATCTTAATGAAGGGAAAAATTAAGAATTTTAATATATAATAATCAATCTGGACTACAAATGAATAATACTATATACTCGGACTTTATTGTTAAGTCTTATAAGCAAAGCCTCTTTTTATAAATGACCTCAGCTAACAATCTCAACAGAAATGAGAAGTGAATAAAATATAATTCTTTTATGTTTTGTTTTAACTCTTGTTTTTAGGAATTACTTATTTTTCAGGAGAAATAAATAGTTATACTTCCCAAAAATAGGTATAAAATGATTTTTTTTCACATGGTATGTAGATTAAAGTGAATTGACATGGTTGCTAGATTATCAGGGATAATCAACTGTCTAGCTTTTCCTGAGTTCAATAGGAACAGACACAATGTTAACGATTTCTTGTTAAGCAAATGTCACTCTCTTTGCTGTGACATTTTATTCATTCTTTAATTAGGTAATACATGTAACAACAGAGAAGGACAATTATGCATCTATTAATTTGAATTAGTCTCATTCTCAAAGAGACATCTAAAATCTTGTGTTAGTATGCCTTTTTTTTTAAAGGCATGTATTTAAATTACTCTTTTGGAAGTGCAAGAGATATTTAGACTATTAAGAATATTTTTGCTGTTTCTTTTCCTATAAACCTAAAAAATAAGATATTTTGAAATTATATAAGTAAACCATTCTGCATATTACTTGAAGTAATTAAAATATTTCCTGCCCTCAAGAAAGTGTGTGAAGTTTAGTGTATTATTAGAGAATTGATAGTTGGCATTTTAAGGTAAAATTATGCATATATATTTATATATGTGATATACTATTTATATGTATGTGATATTCTCAATTCCCATGACTATGTGCGGTAGAACTTACCATGTATATAGTATGCACACATGTAGGATAAACAGGTATGACTAAAATGGATTTTTGAATGAAACACCAGCAGCTTATGAACACCACTCTTCGGCACATTCCTCTTGACTCTTAAAAGAGTGAGAGAATGATTAAATTGCCCACATCCACCCAAAACAATGGTATACAATTTTGTGTTCAAGATTTACTGTTCCAAGTGACATTTGGCAAGTGGTATTTGTCACAGTCTCTCCTGGTTACTACTAAAACACCAAGGGGAAGGGGTATCAAACATATCACAAAAATTCACCACTTGAGAACTAAGAGTGACAGTTAATATCTTACAATTTTGGAGGGATTTTCCCCAAACCATAAATCCTATAAAAGTAAAAAAGTACTTTGATGACCCATGAGTGTTACAAGGTACAACTCAAATGAGGGGACAGACAATAGGTGAAGACAAATTTGGGGAAACGTAGTCTTCACATTGAACCAGAGCATAGTGGAATCTAGAATTTTTCTTGGTTGCCACCTATCCTCATTGTCGGAGGGCTAGGGCATGGGGAGAGGGAGAAGGAACACAAGTCGGTCCAGCAAAGCATCATGAGTTGTGCAGCTGTGTGTCCTGAGAAAAGGAAGCCATCAATACTCAAGTCTCAGACAGCAGCTTCAAGAAAAAGCTGTAGGGGTGCCTGGGTGGTTCAGTCAGTTAAGCTCAGGTCATGATCCCAGGACCCTGGGATTGAGCCCCATGTCGGGCTCCCTGCTCAGCGGGGAGTCTGCTTCTCCCTCCCACTCTGCTGCTCCCCCTGCTTGTGCTCTCTCTTGCTGTCTCTCTCTCTCTCTCTCTCTCAGATAAATAAAATCTTAAAAAAAAAAAAAGAACAAGCTGTATGCTTTCTCTTAGCACCTCTGGGTCTCAACAAAAAAATCTCTCTCTATTTGAAAATACAAAGACATTAAGACTTTTGAGAATTCACTGTTGAACGAATTAAAGGGACATCTTTTTAAAGATTCAAGAGAAAGAGAAAGGAAGAGAATATCTGGAAGTAGCAATGACATACTCACTTCAAGGTCTAGGGAAACCATGTCTCTGGAGAAAAATATTATAATTAAAATAAAATGAAATAAAATAAAATGAAAAAAATAAGATAGAACACATAACTGACAGAAAGCTGATCATTGGTCACCTGGGACAGGGAAGAGGATTCTGGTCTAAGAGGGAGCAATTACAGTTGTAGGTGCTTGGGGAAACTTTTCAGGAAGATGGATGAATATGTTCAATACTTGTGCTGATTGGTCCACAGGTGTATGTCTATGTCAAATACATTGTGTTGTATACACTAACTATGTGCAGTTTATTGTATTTCAATGATAGCCCAATAAGGCAGAGAAGAAGTAGAAAAACAAATAAATAAAACAACTATCCAGTATGGGGAATAAATTTCTCAGGGGAAGCAGTGTCCTCAGGGGACAGGCAAGTTTCTATTAGAGCAAACACATGAAGGAGATGTCCAGAGAAAAGAAGAGAGAGAACATTCTGAAGCAGATGTATGGTGAAAATAGCTCAGGAATTGGGCACTCAAAATATGTTTGCTCTTTTCTTTTCTGGTGCTTGTTTCGAAATGAAAACATCACAAATGGCAGACTAATATATCTCCAGGAAGGACCACACGTTGAGATTATTCATTTTCTATATGCAATGAAAGTACTTATTAATTAATGTTGAGGCATAGTGACACCATGATGGTTGAATATGAACAAAGAGTCATAGAGATAAAAAATTTCTCTAACAGAAAAGTTTATCTGAATTGGGAAATATGTCAAATAGTCACCTCAATAGAAATGAATAATATTTAATAGGGCTTATCCATATACATTTTTGATAGGAGTAAAACTCCCAACACATCAAAAATTTAGTGTTTGAAGCTGATTAATTAGCAATTTAAATTTTAAAGTAAATTAAAACTCTGTAATTGAAAATTACATGTTTTTAACTTAAAAAGATGAAGAAAGGTTCATGATGAAGAAGTTTGATGACTTCAAGTCCAGGGGACTGTAGGGATTCATTTCATCTAATGGATATTTTATAGACAGTTTTATTTTCTTTCAATGGCTTTATGGGAGATATTTCATTTTTCATTTCCCTTCATGTCAGTTAGTCGGAAAGTCTTTAAATGAATATGTAATGATCCTTGATTAATATTTTAAAGCTCTAAATATTTTAACAATTCTGACAGAGCTATAAAACAACTTCTAATTACATTAACGTGTAAAGGAAGGGGAAATCTGATAGAAGAAGGAAAATAATATTCGATAAATTGCAGGCCTATAAATTTAAATTCCAATCATAAATTACTTAAATAACATCACATTATACACTGAAAACTAACAACCACTGGTAGAATATTACCAAAACATCACTGTGTGATAAACGTTATCCTACGTTTTCAGTAATTAGATAGAAATATCCAAGAGTCTAATTAGTATAGCAACAAATACTAATGTTACTAATGTTACACAGTGGACCAAACTTAAGGCATTGTTACACAGTGTTCAATAAATATATTTCATATATTATATTCAGATAATACTGATATATTTTTCTGTATATTTATCATTAAAAGAAATATCTATAAAATGTATAATAAAACAGATGTATTTCTTTGTGTATTTATCATTAAATGAAAGATCTGTAATATGTCTAACAAATAATAACTGAAATATCCATTTTGATTTAACTATATCTTAATTGATTAACATTTACTAACAATTATTAACTCTAAGTATTGTAAAATATCCATGGAGATTGTACTGTTAGCTGAAATGTAATGACAAACAAAATAATATTTATGTTACATGAATCAGTGCTTTAAGCAAACTGCCATGCCATTGTCCAAGTTCTATTTCTGTGATTCCAGTTTTAAAACAGGAGTCATGTTTAAATTTCTTGTGCTCTAGCTTCTTATCTATAATATGGTAATAATAATATTTACCTGATAAAACTCTTGGGTGGTTGAAATAATTACATACAAAATTAAAAAAAAAATGCTAAACTCACATGAACAATTACTTTGTTGCAGTGGGGCTATTACCTCTGGGTTTTGGGCCAAATGAGATATACAGAGCAGCAGGGGAGTTTAAGAAGTAATAAATGATTGGGGCACCTGGGTGGCTCAGTCAGTTAAGCGCCTGACTCTTGGTTTTGGCTCAGGTCAGGATCTCTTGGGTTTGGCATTGTACCAGTCTTGGGCTCCTTGCTCCATGGGGAGTCTGCTTGAAAGATTCTCTCCCTTTGCCCCTCCCCCTGCTCATGCTTGTGCTCTCTCTCTCTCTCTCAAAATAAATAAATAAATCTTAAAAAAAAAGACATAGTAAATGATCTCTGAATTTTTCCAATGCCTTAAGTCACCTGGAAGTTGAGACAGGATGGATTTAACCTTGATTCTTTATGTGTAAATGCATTTGTACCTAGCATTGTGGTCACAAAGTCTGTCTACAATTGCTAAATAACAGCTAGTGATTTTATAACAAGATTCATGTAGGGGTTTAGTTTGTAGAAAATGAAATAGTTAACAGATACTAATTATTAAATAATGAATGCTCTCATTTTTCATAGGGAATGTTAAAAAGATTATTCAGCAAACTTTTATTAACTAAGAAAAATATTACCAGGAATAGGATTCTTTATTTTATAGTGTTTATGTGTCAACTACATTATAAATAAAGCATGAATAAATGTTCATTTTAGTTTAGCATGATAATTTAAACTGCATTATGTAAATGCTTTTCTCAGAGGAACAAATGTAGTAAAATGCAAATTGTGGACAGTTAAAATAGCTGATACATGTTTTTTGGTTCTTTATTAATTTGATATATTTCTAGTGAATTACTGTAGTGTAAATTCCAAATTATTATTACTAATTTATGCATAAAATGAGAAATATATTCTGAAAATAAATTCATTTTTGTATAATTAATTAGTTCTTATTTCTGCTTTATTTCTTTAAAAAGGTAAAAGAACCAAAACAAATGACCAAAAAAAGGAAGAGAAATTCAGAATTGTGTAGATGGTTTGCATTATATTTCACACTGGACATCACTATTTTAGGAGTGGAAAGGACTCACTTTTTTACAGCTTCATTCTTTTAATCAAAATAAAAACCAGTGATTTATAAGTAAATCTTACGGTTCTTGCAAAAGGTGGATGAACATAATTTGTTTCAAATTGCTTCTCATAGACTGTTCTTTTATTCAAGTTAATTAATTTTTTTGTGTTCTTTTACATATAATTTGATTTATACAAGGGATACATAAATTTCACAGAAATTTTTGCTGTGAAATCATCAATATGTTCAATATTTGCTAAATTTTAATACATTTAATATACAAATATTTCAAAATCAACCTCTAATACATTTAATAAAATTAATAAATTTCAAAATCAGCCTTGAATTCTATCTGTACTTAAATCTCTAGATTAATTTCATCTGAAAATATGACCAATTTTGCTGTCATATAACTGAAATAAAATAAGTAAATAAAAGTTAATAAGCATAATGTGACAAATTTACTACAAGTATATCAATAATTTTGAATAAAGGTTAACAAGGAAATAGCTTTCTGAAAAACTATTTATTCAAAGCAATTATATCACCTTTAATGATTGTCATAATTCTGAATTTAGGAAGTCTAAAAACTTATATAATAAAATGTCAGGTCATTTCTTTTTTTTTTTTTTTTAAAGATTTTATTTATTTATTTGACAGAGAGAGACATAGCGAGAGCAGGAACACAAGCCGGGGGAGTGGGAGAGGGAGAAGCAGGCTTCCTGCAGAGCAGGGAGCCCGATGTGGGACTCGATCCCAGGACCCTGGGATCATGACCTGAGCCGAAGGCAGACGCTTAACGACTGAGCCACCCAGGCGCCCTGTCAGGTCATTTCTTAAATGTGCATTTCTGGGTTCTCTTGAGCATATTGTTCATTGAGCAGGTAATCGACAGAAATCTAATGAGTTATAGGGTATTTGTAATTCTTTCTTTAAAAGATGATTTATAAGAGTGGACTTGCCATCTGTGAAAATTAAAGAGAGAAAAATTGGCTCCATATACTTATTCTGCCAAATAAAGCAAACCTCTCACTACAGAATTTGATCAGTTTTAATTCAGGTATCTGGTTCCACAAGATGCAGACTTTTTATTTCTAAAATGTAAAGCTGTTGTCACTTTAATGCACCAATTATTCTAAAGGTGAAATCAAAGCACGTTAGCATTATTCATCTAATGTCAACACACTTGATTTCTTCTTGACATCAATCCTTTATACCTTATTTATACACAGTGAATTCTGTATAGTGCCCAGAATGTACCTATAAAGATGCTGTTAACTTTGCTTGGAATTCCCTTTCACTCTTTCCTCATATTTACACCAGAGTCTCATCAAATCCTTAGAACATTACGCAGAGATCACTTTCGCACATTCATCCACTTGGCCACTCATTCAGCGATAAAAACATTCTATGTGCCAAGCTCTAGGGGCTGTATAGGTTGACAAAACGAGGTATAGCTCTTGCTTTCACAAACCTTACATACTAGTGGAGACAGAGGGCAACAAAGATTAAATAAGTGCAGTGCTATGTATGAAGAAAAAAAAATATGATGAGGAGTTAGGAATAGAATGGAGTTTTTTTATATAACATAGTTAGGGTGGTCTTTCTGATGAACTGACATTTGTGCAGTATGATGAGTGATGTGGGGAAATAGACAAATTGATTTTTGGGGGACAGCAATGGAGCAGGGAGACCAGTCTGTGCAAACACCTGAGAGTGATCAGCACATTTAAGGAATAGGAAAGGAGTCAGTGTGACTAGGATGGAGTGACAGGAGAGAGAAATAGAAGAGGACATAAGAGATCATCCTGGATGACCATGGTTCCTCATTGTTATTCCAGCCTTCTCCAACTGCAGGTTCTTTTCTCCTGTGTGCTCGCATGGAAGCCGGCAACACTCCAGCCTCAGGCATGATACACTAAGTAGTGGAGGGCCTTGTCCTGTGGCTCTGAGAATAGTGTTAGTCTGCAGGTCATGCACTTGCCTCCTACTATACTCTCAGCTCTTAACTGCCATCTTGTTTCACACCCCTTGTCCTTCTAGCATGTCCTTTGTCTGTTGAATTTACTAATAGTGCATAATGATCTCCAAGGCACCATTGAGAGTCCTGTGGAGAAACAAAAGTGATTCAGACTATTTTCCTGAAAAATAATTGTAATTAGTATTTTTTAAAGTGAGATATTATTTAAGGAAAATTTTGCTTAGTTTCCTATAGGTGATACACATAAAATACCATGGAAGTTTCAACAAGGAGATTATTTTCTTCAGCTGACTCTTAAGGTGGTTGCAGGAAGAAGTGGCAGCTCAGGGAGGAGACTGAGGATGTCTTGGGGGTAGAAATGACCCTTTTGAACCGTAAGGTTTGGATGGGAAGCTATTGCCCAAGAATGGTCACACATGCTGAGTAGACTGCACCATACTGGAAGTCATGAACTGCATGTTATGTTTTATTCCCTCACTTATGAACAGACAATATCTCACCCCAAATATCCACACTTGTCTCGGTTCCCCTCCCTACAACCGATTCACTAGATGGCAAAGTGATACGTAAAGCATAACACATTATGTCACTTCTTCCCTGTGATTAAGATCTTTTACTATAACACTCTATGTTAATTATACTGGAATTAAAAAAAAAAATCCTGTTTTTCTCTTTTAAACTCCAGTAAAATCCATGATTCTTGGTGAGCTTTCCAGACCCTCCATGACCGATCCCATGCCTTCCAACCAGACTTTAGTTTGTGGGGCCTCTTTTCATCCATCAGGTTTTAACTGAACTGGTCTTCTTTGTTTCCATATACTTACCAAGCTTTGGGGAAACTTAGAGCCTATTTGTTAAACTTTTTTTTTTTTCCTCCTTTCCAAATCATGCTCTTTTCCTTAATATTGTCAGGCCAAGTATGTTTTGTCCTTCAGATTTCTGCTTAAATATTACCACTTGGTAGCATTCTTGTTTATAACAATAAAAATCAACCACCCAGTCACTTTTAGCCTACACCCTATATTAGTTCTCTGCATACCAGCTTTAACTCTTTGACATGTTTTCTTGTTATTTTTATTCATATCATGTAGTTTAATCCATAGGAGAGAAAGAAATATTGGTATCGATCTCTTCCCTCTTTGGTTGGAACTGTGTCTACTGTATAATAAGCATTTAGAGTATTTGTAGGATGAATGAATCAGTGCTGAGTATATGAAGGACTTGCATGGCACATGATACTAAAAAGACAAGAGACAGATGAGCATTGCTATAAAGTTGAGAATTTATAAAATCCTCACACTGAATGAGTAAAATTGGATAAATGACTGGAATATGGGAAAATAAGGAAGGGTAAATTAGTGTGGGCTTATAGAGGATTGTGATTAATATTCATTTTAAGTTGTGATAAATGTGAAAGTGTGTTTCTTTTTGTATTTACTTCTCTTAGTGCTGATTTGAGACAATCTGCTAAACCCTAGAGATTGAGAAGTGAAAGAGAGCCCTTGTGAAGGGCTTTTTTTTTTCCAGAACAGCGATTCTGACATTATCTTTCAGCTGATTAGGACAGATTTTTTACAGACGGAGATATCTTCACATACCCCATAGACAAATTAGGGGACCAAATAAATAGGGGATTTAAGAAAATGAAGAAGACTATTCTCCTTTACGGTAAGTTAATATTCACAAGTTCCTTGTTATATTATGTTTTAAAATCCATTGCACGTTTCTAGTTATAGGGTAATATTTTCCAGATTGCAATGTTTACCTACTAGTATCTACTGTATGTGAAATTTTGATCCTCTGAGAGCACTAAACCAGTAGGAGAAAACGTGGTAAAGTCATTGTCTAGTAAGCCATGAACTGCTCTAAATCAGAAACGTTTCTTTTTCCCTTTAATTCCAGTATCTATTTTATATGAGGGATTTATATGTATATTTGACTAATTTGTTAGAATTGAAATGTTCATAAACTTTTACAGGTAATCTAAGGTAGAACTTCTACTTGCAGCTAAGCCTTGCTAGGAGAAATGTAGATTCTAACTGAGAGATATTAGAAATAATAGAGATAAAAGAAAGACCTGGGAACGATTCATTCTCTAGCATATGGAATGAGGTTTGGAGAAGGGAAATTAGTTTTTTGACAGAGGTTGGTCACTAAGAAGCAGAGGATTTGCTAAAATCACAGTGTCTGAAGGACATCGCGGGCTCACACATGGTTTGGGTGATAATTGGGTGACAACCAAAGATACTTGTACCTTTAATGTAAAGGGGTCAAAAGTTTAGAATCTGAAATATGATTCTATGTACCAATTCATCCATGATATGGAGACTTTCCAATCAGTATAAATGTGGAAAATATAACATTAGAACTTGGCACAGAAAATAGGTAGTTTGGCGGGACATAGATAGATTTTTGTAACCATACAGAATCCAGAGAGAAGAACTGGAGAAAAGGAGGTGGTAGTTTAGGTTGGTACCAGAGGAGCTTAGGGAATGTTGTGATTGATTATCTTGAGTTTCAGTAATATCCCTGGGCTTGATGAGAATGAGAAAATCATGAAAAAAACCAACCATACTGACCAAGTTATTAGAGTTGCCGACTCTAAATTCCCACTTCTATAAATTAATGTCAGGATAAACTGGCATATACCTCCTGAAGATTAGAATTGAGCCTTTTTTTTTTAAATTTTATTTATTTATTTTGACAGAGAGAGAGAGGGAACACGATCAGGAGGAGTGCGAAAGGGAGAAGCAGGCTTCCCGCCGAGCAGGGAGCCCGATGCGGGGCTGGATCCCAGGACCCTGGGATCATGACCTGAGCCAAAGGCAGATGCCCAACAACTGAGCCACCCAGGCACCCCAAAAAGTACTTTTTGATACAACAATTCCATCATTTGGAATATATTCTTTATTTCAGCCTTCTATTGGAAACAATACAAAGCAGAAGATTTACGGAATCCTTTTATATATAAAGAATGACTAAGATTGTTCTTTGATGATTAAGTATTATTGAATTTATGTAAATCAAATTTATTGTCATAGATATTTGTTCATTACATATTAAGTAGTAAAAAAAGTGAAAATTAATGCAAACAAATACAAAATAAGTGAAAGTGAAAATTAATAGAAAAAAGAGATAATAAATGCCCGAATTTTGAATTTTATTAATGGAACAGTTAAACAAGATATCTTAAATAAGGATGCACAATACATTGATATTGTCTCTTAATTTAAAAATATTCTTAAGCCAAGTTGCCTTGGTTCATGCACTCCATTTTCTTGCTTAAATCTCATTAGCAATGCAAAGTCTGATTTCCATTTTCAATGGCTTCGAAATATTTTGAAATCTTAAAAGCATCTGTAAACCATTCAGAAGCATAATTCTGTAGACTTTCTTTTTCTTATATTTATGTTTTCTTATAAATACCTAATTTAGTAGCAATTTGGTTGACTGAATTTATAAATATTCACACAATACTAGATTTAAGGAAACAAGACACTTGCACATAGATCGAGTTTGTTACCATTTAATTAAAATATGTAATGACAATAATATATGTAATTTGTATAACCAGGTTTGGGGAAAGAAAACACTTTTTATAGTGCTTATCTCTTTATTATTTTGCTTACAGAAGCAAGATTACTAATACTAGGAAGTAAAACATTATTGTTGGCATCTGTTATGAGTAAAGGTTGTTGTCCTAGCCTTTTTATCAAGTAATAGGCATTTATAAACACAATTGACATTTACTCTTTCCAAGTTTCTCAAGATAGTATAATCACAAACTTTTTTTTTTTTAAAGATTTTATTTATTTATTTGACAGAAAGAGACACAGTGAGAGAGGGAATACAAGCAGGGGGAATGGGAGAGGGAGAAACAGGCTTCCCGCTGAGCAGGGAGCCCGATGCGGGGCTCGATCCCAGGACCCTGGGATCATGACCTGAGCCAAAGGCAGACGCTTAACGACTGAGCCACCCAGGCACCCCAGTATAATCACAAACTTTAAGAAATTTTCTATATGGGTATATTTATTAAAATTTATCATGGGAAACTTAAGAAGATTAAAATGAAAGAAATGTTCATCAATCTCTGTTCAACCACAGGAAAGTTATTTAACCTTTTTTGAACTTCTATGAAAAATGCATAACAAAAACTATTACATAGAATGGTCATAAAGATTAAACATGGTATTATATATAATAAATAGTTCCAGTAATATGAGTTAAAGACACTTGAAATGAGGAAAGCATTATTGATTTTTGAGAGTCCAGTTGTAAAATAGGTGCATGATAGAACTGAGAAGTAGTGTTGAGTCACCTTAAAGACATTAAATGTCTCCTAGGTCAGCAAAATCTTGCTGTAATATGATTTAATATATGAGAAAGCCAAAGTTTTAATATATCTACTGCATCTAATGTAATGCTTCTCATATTTAAATAATGGATTAACCATTAAGAAAATAACCAAAACAAGAAAAAAAATTAACAGGTACTAGATCAATTCAAATAAATTGTAAAAAAAATTAAATCTAGATTTGATATACATATCTTATACAAAACATACAAAATACCCCCAAAATCAGCCAACAAACAAAGCAAAGCAAAAGATAAAGAGTTACTGTACAGTTGATATTTGGACAAAGCTATATTTGGTCTATCCCAGACAGCATAGACTTGTCTCTCCTTGCTCTTTTCCTCTAAGAAGAGGTATAATTCCTAGAAATAATGCCAGAGACAACCAAAGTAGACTTCTGAGAAGTAGAAAGAGGATGGTAAATTGATTAGGGACTCAAAGACTGGAACAACATAGTGGCAAAGCATCTTAGAATCTTTCCCATACTTAGAAGGTAAGTATGGCCAGTGGAAGAAGACAATCCAGACTTGGAATAGTGGACATCTGACCTGACAACAGAATATGGCCCAGGTAGATTCATTTGTCTACTTAACTGAGTGGGTATCCTGACAACAATACCAGGTAAGCCTGTCAAAATGAACAATGAGCATTGCCTGGGCCCTTTGCCGATAGTAAGCAGCCAGAAAAAGCATGTCCTTTCTCAACACACCTAAGAATCCCCTTATAAGCAGTGATATTCTATAGCCTGGCAAGGGTGATCCAACTTCCATAAATGTTCCGCTCATGAAGAACTCTCTGTCCCCCACACTCGGGAAAATATTCTGCCACAAGAAGTACCTGCTAGGGAAGCATTGTCATTTTTGTGGATTGGAGACTCTTACCCCACACAAGGTCTGGTTCAGAGGAGCTCCTTCTTCCCTCTCAAGCAGAATGAACAAGGACCAGCAGCAGGGGGTAAGCCAACCAGACCAAAATGGTACCATAAAGGCTCTGCAAATTTTTGTCATTGTTACAACAGCCCACAAAAGTATGCCATGATCTGCATGATAAAATTTAACAGGGTGAATACTTGCTTAAATGAATCAATGAGTGAATGAATGAATGAATGAATGAATTCTTAAATAATAAATGTCAAAATGTCCATGATATCATTAAAAATTACCCATCATACCAAAAACTAGGAAAATCACAACTTGAATTAAAAAGACAATCAGGGGCTGCCAACATCGAGAATACTGGAACGCAGGGACACTACAGTAGCAATCATAAAAATGGTTCAACAGCAGTTATGAATTCTCTTGGACAAGTGAAAAAAACTATTAGAAACTCTGGGGAAAATTGAAGTTATAAAAGAATGCAAATTATAGAATTAGAAAATATAGTAACAGATTTTTAAAAAAATAAAAGTAAGATAATCACTAAAGACCATTTTGAAAATGCATAAAATAAAGTATAAAGAAATAAAAAAATAAGATAAAATAAAAATAAACAGAGCCTTGAGGACATGTGAGACAATAAAAGAGATCCATCATTTGTATCACTGGAGTTTCAGACTTAACTTGGACTTCCCAGCCTCCATAACTGTGAGGAATAAATGTTGTTTAACACACCACCTTAGGCTAATTTGTTAGGCTAATTTGTACAAAACCTGAAAAAAACCTTACAAACTGATGCACTCAAAAACACTATAAATAAATCAAAGAGTCTCGGGGCACCTGGGTGACTCAGTCATTAAGCGTCTGCCTTCGGCTCAGGTCATAATCCCAGGGTTGTGGGATCGAGCCCCACATCGGGCTCCCTGCTCAGCGGGAAGCCTGCTTCTCCCTCTCCCACTCCCCCTGCTTGTGTTCCCTCTCTTGCTGTGTCTTTCTCTGTCAAATAAATAAATAAAATCTTAAAAAAAAATCAAAGAGTCTTAAAAATGTTTACATAATGCACAAGAAAGTAAAAAAAAAAAAAAAAAGAAACAGGGAAACAGGAAACAAATAGAAAACATGGTAAAATAACATACTTAAGCCATAACATAGCAGAAAGTGCCTTAAATGTAAACACTGTAAATATACCACTTGAAAAGCAAAGATTGGCAGAGTAGATTAAAGAAACAAACAAAAACCATGGCGCAAGTATATGTTGTTTACCATAAACTCACTTTTTTTAATTTATGATTTTTTTTAAGACTTATTTATTTATTTGAGAGAGAGAGAGAGTGAATGGGGAGAAGGAGGAATAGAGGGAGAGGGAGAAAGAGAATCTCAAGCAGACTCCCTGCTAAGCGTGGAGCCCAATATGGGGCTCATGACCCTGAGATCATGACCTGAGCTGAAATCAGGAGTTGGATGCTTAACTGACTGAGCCACCCAGGTGCCCCTACAAGAAACCTACTTTAAATTCAGTGACATTCATAGGCTGAAAGTAAGCATTAATTTCCCTAAAAGGAAAAGTATATTAATATCAAACCAAACTATAAAATGAATAAAACTAAACAGCATTTTGTAAATAAATGAATGGTGTTATTTAGCAGAATAAAATTTGCTTTTAGTGCAGCATGTTTAAAATCAAGTGTGCTGTATAAGTTAGGTATTCCAAAACTTATTTTCTTTTTATGGAACATCATTCCAAATGTCTGTAAGATAAACTAATGAGGCAATCCACAAAGTGATAACTGAAAAACACTTATCAACACAAATGGAATAGGTGATACTCAGTTGCAACACATTGTTGTGTTTTTTTTTTTTTTTTTTTTTTTAAGATTTTATTTATTTGCGAGAGAGAGAATGAGAGACAGAGAGCATGAGAGGTAGGAGGGTCAGAGGGAGAAGCAGACTTCCCGCCAAGCAGGGAGCCCGATGCGGGACTCGATCCAGGGACTCCAGGATCATGACCTGAGCTGAAGGCAGTCGCTCAACCAACTGAGCCACCCAGGCGCCCTGCAACACATTGTTTCCAAGTGGGTCCAGGAGACCAATATTGATCATTTACATTTTTCAAGGTATACCAGAAGTCTAGAATTTTCTTGAAATTTCTTGTATTTATGGTATCCAATGAATTATTACTCATTCTTTTAATCCTGTATGAGTCAAATTAGACAACTGGGGATTGCCTAACCTGTGGGATATAGGTCTGCCATTTCTGCTCTCCCTGAACTATTGTCAATTAGCCTTGAAGTTGATCTGCCTTCTTTGGAAACAATGCTTGCTGTATTAATTAAGTCCACCTATCTTTGTTTCTCATTATCTCCAAACAATTAAAATAACACTACATGTCATGAATACAAAGAAAGATGCAAATATTTAAATTTTTAAGGTCATAGTGTAAATTAAAAGACCTCAATTTAAGTGTTTCTGTGAATTGTGAGTATCTGTTTAGGTGGCTAGATTAGCATAACAATTAGAATGCAAATGTAAGTTTATCCATAGAGATTTCACATATTTTAGAAATATATCCGTTTATGTCTCTTTGAGAAAATTTACTTTGAAATATTTAGACACCTAAACAAAGAATATGTCAGTCAAAAGATTTGTTATGAATGCTGAGTAATAGAAATACAAAAAAGTAAAGTTTGATTTTTTCAAAAGATGATTATTCAGATACATTCAGTGAATTGGTCTATTTTTCAGATTATGTTTAACATAAATCTAAATCTCTTATTTTATTTATTTATTTATTTTATTTTTTTAAAGATTTTATTTATTTATTCATTAGAGACAGAGAGAGAGAGAGGCAGAGGGAGAAGCAGGCTCTCAAGGAGCAGGGAGCCCAATGCGGGACTCGATCCCAGGACCCTGAGATCATGACCTGAGCCAAAGGCAGACGCTTAACCATCTGAGCGACCCAGGCACCCCTAAATCTCTTATTTTAGTTCAATGGTTACAACTCACCCCCTGATAAAGATTTGGATTCCACTATAGGCTTCCTTAGAGAATAAGAATACATGACTCATCATAGTAAAACTGTATGACACTAATTTATTATACAACTCTATGTTCAAGTGTCTATCTGTTCCATAAAAGTATTATGCCAGCCCAACTGCAATAATCCTAGCTATTTTTTACATCTTTTCCTTATCAAAGCCATTACAGTATGGTTTGACAATAAAAATGTAAATTATATTCACTCTTAAAATAATCACCAGAAATTTTTGGACAATATTAACTCAATCTTAAAAAACATTGTCTTTCAGATACATATAAAAAAATAAAGTTATATATTACTACTTGTCAATCAGCTTTCATTAAAATGTAAGGCAAATGTAGACTATTTTAAAATAAAGAAATGTGCAACAAATTAATAAAATACTGAGTGTGGTCAAAAATAGCTTTAAATTCTGGATAAACAATTTATTATCTGTGTTAATGTGCATATTATACTTACTATCTTTAAAATATAGCTATTTCATCTGTAAAATAGATGTAGAATGTATCATCCCTAATTATGTGAGAAAAAGTAGAAGGCAATGGAAAAAATGAGAAAAAAATCAATGGCTTATTTATTCTATATATTATATACTCAAATTTATATATTGCTTTTAAAATTTGGTTCATATAATTTAAGGATAATAACATATTTTTATCTTAATATACTAACTACGTATAGATATTATTTATTTTAAATTCTGATATTTAATATTTAATGGCAAACATTATAAAATAAAAAAATCATATGTGGTCAGTATGTACATTCAATAGGTATAAGTACATATCTTTAAAATTTTAAAGTTTTGGTAAGGATCCATTATTTTGGTTACAAAAACCTTTATAATATAGGGTTAGCATCATAGTTTTCATATAAAATACGTTTGGTTTTGAGATTATATTGATCATTTTGAAAGATACGAAGTTATGCAAAGCACAGACACTAGTCTTTTCTTAAATTAATATACAAACAACTGCCAAGTTAAGTATGTATTAATCAATATTATTTGTTAATGAAGATTTAGAATGACATTATATCCATTTTTGCGAATCTAGGTTGCAAAGGGATTGCAAAGTCAATTTGATATAATGTATATATCCTTAATTATATGACTTTCTTTTTTTCTTTTTCCTTTTTGACAGAGAGAGAGAGAGCACAAGCAGGGGGAGCAGCAGACAGAGGGAGAGGGAGAAGCAGGCCCCTGCAGAGCAGGGAGCCTCACATGGGGCTCCATCCCAGGACCCCAGGACCACGACCCAAGCCGAAAGTCAGATGCTTAACTGACTGAGCCACCCAGGTGCCTCTCTTTTTTTCTATAGTAGGACAACTCAAATTATCATTTTATATATGAAGACATAATTTTACAGTTAACTATGATCCCTAATTTTAAATGCTTGGTTATTATTTGGAAAAACTTTGGTCATCTTTATTTTATTTAGATACCGAGGAGCATACACTGAGTTGTCCTAAAATAGGTCAAGAAATAAACAATCTAAAAACAAGATGTATGAATGTATTTAAATTAAATGAAGCCAAAGTATAGCCACAGAGTTGTGAATCTGCTTTCTCAATCCTTGCAAAATCTTTTCCTCCAGAAAAAAACTTCAGCTGTCGCAACAGATAAATAGGCTCCTAGACAAAGATGTAATAGTTTTGCTGTACCTTTTAGTGACCTGAGTACATCTGCAGCATACAGTTCAGTTGGGAACAACACCCTTCAGTACAGACTTAATATACACTGTACTGTTTCACAAGATTAATTGGAATTTAAATCACCACTTTAGTAAATGGTTAAATGACTAGAGAGTTAAGGCTAGAGAAGGAAAAATTGGGAGTTTAGATCCGATTATACTACTTTCTAATGCTTGAAACTGTACTCTACAAGAAATTACATAGGGACCCTCTGATCAGTGTTCATTCTGTGTCCCCGTAGTGGTCCAGCCACGACTTTCGCATAGCTGTGTGGCAGTCTGTGGTTCCTATTCTCTAATTCTTCCATCTCCCCTTGCCCAGATTTCAGACCTGTGTTCTAGTCTGAGACTCTCCCTGCTTACTCTACATCCCTCTTCGTTTTATTGTCCACCAGTATTTCCCCCAATAAATCTGTTGCACATCTCATGACATTTTGTCCTCTGCTTATCTGAGGAACAAAACTAATACAATGTATCATTCATTAGAAAGTTGTTGAGTGAAAGAATGAATGGATGAAATACTTTGGGCTTTAATTTCACATTATTTAGTGTATCTGAAATATTACCTCCCTCAATGTTACAATGTTACTATTCTCTGAGAACAACCATATCTCAGTTTATTTACTTCAAACACTTAGATTATCTTTTTTTGACTCGAAGTAAGGCAGCAAATCCCATTATGTTTGAATAGATATTCCAGTAAACATAATTATATGGAGACTAGTTAAATTGGGTGCAAAACAATTCAGGAGCAAATTACAGTACTAAAAGGATTCTTCCCATTACTATAAATATATAATCATTATTCTACTTTTCTTTCAAGTTGATTGACTCTCCTGAGGTTAGTGAGAGAAATTTACATATTTGTCTTTTATGTTAATCTCTGAAGGTAAACTCTACAAAGGCTATTAGAAAATGAAAAAAATCCCCTGATTAATTGTTTCTGATGTTGAACAATTAGCAGAAACCAATCATTTACATTTTAATAACAGTGTAACCATCTGTTAAATGAATGCATTAATCTTGATTAGCTTGGTTCCAGACACTTGGAGTTGGGGTTTACTGATGGGTACACTGATGAGGAGATTTTTAAAGTCAGGTACAGCTTTAACTTCCACAGTGAAAAGTAACTGAAGAGAATAATGCAAGCTTAACTAATGTGCTGATGGAGCGTACAAAGGAAAAACAAAAAATACTGCTGAAGAAACAAGAAATTTGGATATAAATCAGTTAATTCAAACTAGAAAAGGCAATGATTTTACTTTTATATTTTATGTTGCATAAACCTGAATATAAATCACCCTATGGTACTTGAAGAACTACAAATGACAAGATAGTGTTCTTTTTTCCAACAAAAGTAAAATATGAACTATATACTCATAGCCTAAATATAACCCACAAGACCTGTGAGAAGAAAAGTAAAATCATTGAATTAATAGAGAATTACTCTACTAGATCATTAAAAGGAATATTAAAGGGGCCATTTTTTTCTAAAATATTGATTGATTATTGATTGATTTTTCTTATTGAAATACAATTAACATACAGCGTTACATTAGTTTCAGGTGTACAATATAGTGATCAACAGCTCTATACATTACTCATTATCAACACAGATGGTGTAGTCCCTGTCACTAAAGAATATTATTACCATCTTATTGATTATATTCCCTATGCCATACCTTTCACTTCCATGACTTATTTATTTTGTAACTGGAAGTCTGTACCTCTTAGTCTTCCTCATCCATTTCACCCATCCCCCACCCACCTGTCCTCTGGCAACCACCAGTTTGTTCTCTGTAAGGATTTGTTTTTGTTTGTCTCTCTTTTTTCTTAGTTTGATCATTTGTTTTGTTTCTTAAATTCCACGTATAAGTGAAATCATATGGCATTTGTCTTTCTCTGACTTATTTCATTTAACACTATATCTTCTAGGTCCATCATGTTGTTGCAAGTGACAAGATCTCATTCTTTTTTTAAAAATATTTTATTTATTTATTTGTTAGAGAGAGAGACAGAGAGAGCACAAGCAGGGGGAGTGGCAGGCAGAGGGAGCCCAAGAGCAGGGAGCCCAATGAAGGAATCAATCCCAGGATTGAGCATCTTTTCATGTGTCTGTTGGGCATTTGTATGTCTTCTTTGGAAAAATGTCTATTCAGGTCCTCTGCCCATTTTTTAATCAGATTGTTTGGGTTTTTTTGATGCTGAGTTGTACAAGTTCTTTATGTATTTTAGATATTAACCCCTATTGGATATATCATTACAAATATCTTCTTCCATGAAGCAGGTTGCCTTGTTGTTGCATTGATGATTTCCTTCATTGTGCAAACGTTTTTTATTTTGGTGTAGTTCCAATAGTTTAATCTTGCTTTTCCTCCCTTTGCCATATCTAGAAAAATGTTCCTATGGCCAAAGTCAAAGAAATTACTGCCTATGTTTTCTTCTAGAAGTTTTATGGTTTCAGGTATCACATTTAGGTCTTTAACCCATTTTGAGTTTATTTTTGTGTATAGTGTAAGAAAAGGGTCCAGTTTCATTCTTTTGCACGTAGCGGTCGAGTTTTTCCAACACCATTTGTTGAAGACATTTTCTTTTCCCTGTTGTATATTCTTGCCTCCTTTGTTGTAGATTAATTGACTTTATAAGCGTAGGCTTATTTCTGGACTTTCTATTCTGTTCTATTGATCTATGTGTTTATTTCTGTGCCACTACCATACTGTCTTGATTACTATAGCTTTATAGTATATCATGATATCTGGGATTGTGATACCTCCACCTTTGTTCTTCTTTTTCAAGATTGCTTTGGCTATTCGGGGTCTTTTGTGGTTCCATATAAATTTTACTGTTTGTTTTAGTTCTGTGAACAATGCTGTTGGTATTTTATACGGATTGCATTAAATCTGTAGATTTTCGTGGGTAGGATGGATATTTTAATAACATTATTTTTTCCAATCTGTGAGCCTGGACTATCTTTTCATATGTTTGTGTCATCTTCAATTGTTTTCATCAGTGTTTTTTAGTTTTCCAAGTACAGGTCTTTCATCTCCTTGGTTAAATTTATTCCTAGGTGTTTTATTATTTTTAGTGCAACTGTAAATGAGACTGTTTTCTTAATTCTTTTTCTGTTATTTCATTATTAGTGTATAGAAATGCAACAGATTTCTGTATTTTAATCTTGTATCCTGCAACATTACTGAATTCATTTATCAGTTCTAGTAGTTTTTTGCTGGAGTTGTTAGGGTTTTCTATATAATAGTATCATGTATCATGTCATCTGCAATAGGGGACAGTTTTACTTTTCTCTCATCAATTTGGATGCCTTTTATTTCTTTTTATTTTTATTTTATCACTTTTTCTAAAGGGGCCATTTTATAAGGTCACATCATACAAATTGCATTCCTTTCAAATGGTCTCTTTGTGGTGTTATCGTTTTAACAATAGCCTTTATTTTATTTCTGTAATTCTAGCAAGATGAATTTTCAGTGACTTCTGAATCATACTTAGACTCTAGAGATATGTATGGTTATGATTGTGTATAATTTGTCTTTTAAAGAAATTAAAAATTTCTCTCTCTCTCTGTTTCTGAACAATAACAAAACCACCCCATAGGTAACATCACATGTAATAGTGAGTATATTGTATACTCTCAGAAGAATAAAGGTAAGGATTCTCAGTCTCCTTACTTCTAGTGAAAATGTTACTCAAGATTCTAGCTCTTTTATTAAGGAAAGAAAAAAAGGTGTGCTTAAAGTTCAGAATTGAAGAAGTAAAATGTTTGAGGATGATATTATAACTTATGTAAAAAATTTTTAGAACTCTATAAAATAAACATTAGTACTAACAACAGATATTATCAGTGTCATTGGCTATCAGGTGAATATATGACTAGAAATAAGTTTATTCTTATGTGGTCAAAGTGCTTCTTAGTAAGGCACTAATGTAATACAATGGAGAAAGGTAAGTATTTTCAACAAATGGCGCTCAAAAAATAAGGCTATCCCTATTCAAACCAAAGCGACTCTGGACCCTTTCTTCATACCATATACAAAAAAATTAATTTCTGATAGTGCATAGACATAAATATTAAAGTCAAAACCATAAAGATGTTAAAAGCAAACATACAAGAATATATTTGGGATTTGGAGTGGGCAAAGAATTTTTTAGACAAAAACTCAAAATCAACAAACTTAAATTAAAAATTAATAATTTAACTTCAGCAACATTAAAAAAATACTCATCAAACCAAATTGTTAGACGTGAATCAGCAAGCCACAGATCAGTAGAAAATTTTAAATAAAGGGTTTGACAAAAACTGCTATTTTGATATATGAAGAACTTTACAATTCAATAATGGATGCAACAAACTCAATAAAAATGTGTAAGCTTCTAAACAGACGCTTCATAAAAATAGTTATATCAATAACCCAAAAAACAAGAACATGCTCAACATCATCAGTCATCAAGGACATGCAGTTTAAAGCCACAATTTGATACCAGTACATTCTCACTAAAACAGCTAAAATGAAAACATATGCAACATGAAATATTAGTGAAGTTGTAGATCAGCTAGAACACATATAAATTTTTGACAGGAATGAAAAATTATTATTATTATTATTTTTTAAGATTTTATTTATTTATTTGACAGAGAGAGACAGTGAGAGAGGGGACACAAGCAGGGGGAGTGGGAGAGAGAGAAGCAGGCTTCCCGCAGAGCAGAGAGCCCGATGCGGGACTCGATCCCAGGACTCCAGGATCATGACCTGAGCTGAAGGCAGACGCTTAACGACTGAGCCACCCAGGCACCCCAGGAATGAAAAATTATTCACAGAGTGAAGAAATGTCTGGAATCTTCTCATAAAACTAACTATACTAGACTATTATAAGGGGGAAAAAAAACTAAATATGCTCCTTCCCAGCAAGTCTACTTCTCAGAATTATCAAAGATAAATGAAAATGTGTTCACAAAATTACTTGTATAAGGATGATTATTGTAAGTTTTATTTATTATAGCCCAAATCTGGAAACACCCTAAAATTCCATCAATAGGAAAAATGACTAAATATATTGCAGTATAGCCCTAAAATGTGATACTGCTCAGCCAGAATAAATATAGAATGAGCTACTAATATATGCAAAAACATGGATGACTCAAAAATATTTTACTGAGTAAAAAGAGACGGACACAAAAAGTGTATTCTATTTCATTTATATAAAATTCTAGGATGGATACAACTAATCTATGATGCAAAAATAATCAGAACAGTTACTGTCTCTTGGGAATGGGCACGGGAATTTACTCAGAATAGCACGATGAATTCTGAGGGGATAGGAATGTTCTCTATATTGCTAAACGTTTGAATTCCAAAGGTGTATACATATGTTAAATCCCAGAGAATGTAAACTTTTGATGTATTTTATTTATGTAAAGTGCATATAAAAAATCAAAAATACTATGAGCAAATAGAGAATTATTTTTAATGATTAACACGCTGAAATATTTAAGGAAGAGTTTAATGTCTTCAATTTACTTTAAAATAAATTTACGTAAAATGATGGATGCACAAATAGGTAGATGGATAGCTAAATGGGTAGATATGAGTAAGACAAATAGATAAAGTATATCTTTGAAAAACTATAAGGTGGTGATACGGGACTTCACTATAAATTTCTTTTAACTTTTTTGGGTTTAAAAATGTTTATGTTGTTGTATTGGAGAATAGTGCAAGCTGCTTGCACAGGCAGTCCTCACTCTGTACCGTTCTGATATAATAGATTTCAGCTACTATAGTTTACTTCAATACCAAATCCTCAACAATACAAATTGCATTTCAGTTGCCATGGTACATAAAGTGTGAGTAATTGCATAAAGTACAAATATCACTGCCAGCTCTTTAGTCCACAAATCACTATGTAAATAACAGATTAGCATGGTGATCAATGATTAATCAGGCCACCTGTTAGTGATCGGTCATCTTATAAGATGCATCGTTGTGTATCCTATTTACTTCATGCACAAATAGCAAAGTGTGCAGCTGTATTGCCTCCTTGTCTCACAGCAATAAACACACATGACATTTTGAAAATAAATAAATAAATAGGGGTACCAGGGTGGCTCCGTTTGTTAAGCAGCTGACTCTTGGTTTTGGCTCAGGTCATGATCTCAGGGTCCTGGGAGCAAGCCCTGTGCTGGGGCTCTGGCTCAGCGGGGAGTCTGCTTCAGGATTCTCTCTCTCCCTCTGCCTTTCCCCCCACTCTCTCTCTCTAAAATAAAAAAGAATCAATCTTTAAAAATGGAAGAAAGAAAGAAAGAAAGAAAGAAAGAAAGAAAGAAAGAAAGAAAGAAAGAAAGAA
>NW_023270865.1:14294688-14361766 GCF_011800145.1 Mirounga leonina
GAAAGAAAGAAAGAAAGAAAGAAAGAAAGAAAGAAAGAAAGAAAGAAGGAAAGAAAGAAAGAAAGAAAGAGAAAGAAATGAAGAAACTGTCCAACAAAGAAGAAAGTGCAACAAAGAAATACAAAATGATGACTCTGAAAATGAAATTTTAATAGAATGTAAATGGAGTTGTAGGAGAAATAGCTGACCATGACAATCTTGGCATTGACATGTTTGGAAGACTCTGGATAGGCAGACAGAGGGACAGTAAAGACAAAATTACTGGCATATATGTATGAGAAAGTGGCTGTAAGGAAAAGGATAGAGATATCCTAGAGTGAGTGAACCAGCAAATACTGCACACTAAAGGAATGCTCAAAGATATTTCATGAGATTTAGAGCACAAAAGAGAAAATGTTTAAAGTTAATTCAAACTTTGTGCTAGTTTCATAACATAATCTGTATGGAAGATAAGAAGTCCTCAAACTTTTTTTAATTGATGAATAGTTGACATATAATCTTATTTTAGTTTCAGGTGTACTATATGGTGATTTGACAATTATATGCATTAGGAAATGCTCACTATGATGAGTGTAGTTACTATTTGTCACCATATAAAGTTATTACAATATTATTGACTATATTGCTTACGCTGCACTTCAAATTATTCTTGATACCATTTTCGCAAAGACTTGGAACACCTCGATTCTCAATGCTTCCAATGTTTTAAATTACAAGGTACTAACTACACTTTTTTTCCCCTATTTCTCTATATGTTCATAAGCAACAGTAAAAAAGCTTTTAATGTTCTGACAGACATTTTTAAAGATGACAGAACAATTGGATTTTTCCCAACTGGTTATTTAGATTACCTTGCCTGGTTTCTACTGGGTAGTCCTGTTTATAGTCCGGTACCGCTCTGCAGAGAGGACAGCCTGTATGCTATAAAACAGTCTTGAGTATTGCTGGCTACAGAGAAAAACAAGCGTGAAACTTTTCTTGTGTTCTCTATCTAGTAAAATTTCAAAGAGCAGTCAAGTTTAGATCAGGTTTTGTTTTAGTAAAGTTATATTATTTTCCAGAGAGAAGTGAAGGGATATTTTAACAAACAAAATGAATGACAGTTGTTAAAGAGTGGAGGGGGGGAGGAGGAAGAATGTCCAATAATGACCAACTGTTTTTTCTTGACCGTATTTAAGAACCTTCAAACTCACTTTAGACATCATCTCCACTGTGAAGGCTTCTCTCACTTATTTTCCCCTCCAAAAGAGATGATTGATGATTCTATTCTTTCTGCATCTTGTATACATCTCAGGAACGTGAAATAAATCATTTAAATTAATATACATATAGAGTGCTGGGGCTGGGTTTTGATCTAAGGAGGTATTTGAACATGCTATGAAAAAATTCAAGGAGAGAAAATGTACATCAACCATATCATAATATTAAGAATAATAAAATGATTTTAACATCAAAAAATGCTTGAGTTTAAAAAAAGAGGTAAATATTAAAAAATGGGATATTTTATATGAAATCTACCTTACCATGATAGCATGAATTTTAAAAATATGTTTATTTTTGGAAAGTTTGCTTTATTTTGAAAATTTATGAAATAAAATATACACAATTTATTGACTATTAGAACTCCATGAAATATTTCCTTTTGGAAATAAGATGTAATTGATCATGTTCAATTACCTTTTGACTACTGATAACATAACCATGCCTGTATTTGTTGTTGTCAGCATCTTTGTGATCTAATTTAACCAACTGAGCCACCCAGGCGCCCATTTGTGATCTAATTTAAATATTGGTTATAGTCAACCATTCTGTGACATTTATTTTAACCATAGTGCTTTAAGAGTGATAGCTGAAGTTCTCTTTGTTATTGATGTACATTTACTCATAAGAGTCTGTTTTTAAAATTTTTATCGTAAAAAAATATAAAATTTGCATATTAACCATTTTTAGGTGTGCAGTTTAACAGCATTAATTACATTTACAATGCTGTGCACATATCACCGCTATTTCCATAACATTTTCCTCACCTGAAACAGACATTCTGTACTTTATATTAAGCAACAATTTCCCATTCTTACTTCTATCCTGATCCTGGTAAACTCTAGCCTATTTTCTGCCTCTGAATTTGCCTTTCTTAGGTATTTCATACAAGCAAAATCAAACATTCCTTATTTATTGCTCAGAATTTGTTTTTAATTGAAGCATTTGATCAGATAATATTAACTGTGAAAACAGGTATTTTGCGCTTTGTTAATGAAAATCTGCACTTTTATTTGTTAACATTTTTTCCTTTTTTCCTGCTGTAGTTTTAATGAATATTACTATTTTATTTTTGTTTTCTTTTGCATGTATTGCATTAACAATTTTTTTACTCAGCATTTTTCATATTCACTTTTATATCTTATGGATATCTTCACTCTTTTGTCCTCTGCTGGCACATATCCTTGCTAATATGCTAGCATTATGTTTTTATTTATTTGTTTTGTTTTGTTTAACCTTAAGAAGTTTATTTTTTGTTTCAAATTTTCACCTAAATTCTAGTTAGTTACAATATAGTGTAATGTTAGTTTCAAGAATAGAATTTAGTGATTGTTGCTACATTTCTTCTATTGTTTCTACAAGTCTTGCTAAAAGAGTCATACTCAGAAAAGTGCCTTATCCAGGAAGCAGTTACTATGCAAAAGTCTCTTCATTTTTTTTTTTATATTTATAGAGCTTAGAGGTTTATCTTAAAGTCAAATCAATTATATTTCATGGTTTCTTTTTCCAATTAACATCTCATAATCAGGTTTCATATCATTTCAAATTCTACTTCTGCTCTTGGAGGTAGCCTTTTCTGTTTTGCTTACAGTAGAAGCCTCCTCATCAGCCTACAAGGTACAGTTGGACATCTCCCACCTCCTTTTTGAAGACATCAATTTCTTAGCCCCACTCCCATGCCACATTAGCTTTGCATAATTCACATTTATACTTCATAATGGGAATACTGACTTGAATCAAAGAAGACATTCTTAATGAGTGGATTGATGAAGAGTCTCACAAACACAATCCAAGGAAATCCTTACACCATACAGTAAATTGTGAACTTCCCTTATATTCATTGTCCAACAACTTTACTAAATTCCTATCGATAGGGGCATCTGGGTGGTTCAGTTGGTTAAGTGTCTGACTCTTGATTTTGGCTCAGGTCATGATCTTGGGGTTGTGAGGCTGGGCCCCATGTTGAGCTCCATGCTAGGCTTGGAACAGAGGACCAAGATTAAGATTCTCTCTTGCCCTCTCCTTCCACCCCTCTCAAACCACCCCCCCCATATATAAAAAAGATTCTTAAGATTCTCTCTTGCCCTCTCCTTCCACCCCTCTCAAACCACCCCCCCATATATATAAAAAAAAATCCTATCAATAAACAGAAGTAAACTTAATCTTAGCGAGTTTTGAAGTGACAAATGAAACACTACTAAATTATGCAAAATCCCAAATCACTTGCTACAACTGTGGCCTTATAAAACTGACGTAATTTCTCTCATTTCTGTTTCCTCTTCAGTGAAATATTGAAAATATTTCCGTATTTTATTGAGGTTTCCATGTAATATGGATAGTTTATTGGATTTTTCTTTTTTGAAATACAGGGATTCCTTATACATTTTAGATATTAGATATTTAATGGTTTGGAACATCGCCCATATCTTCTCTACCTGTTATCTTTCTGTTCCTTTTCACAAACTTTCACATCTTCTGGCTAACACATATGTTCGTATCTCTTACAGAAACTTCCTTGAACTATTTCTCTTCTTTTCAAAGTACTGTTCCTGTCTTTTCATTTATCCTAAAAAGATTTTTGCTTGTTAAATACACCAAGATGTGTATGTCTGAGAATGTTTATTGTCTTTCACATTAAATAAGTTTGGTGTATACAAAAAAAAAAAAAAAAAAAAAAATCTGTGTTTAGAATTCACTTTCTTCATTATTTAAAAAAATATATTATTCACTTTTTTTTTTTTTTTTTTTTTCCTATTTGGTGAGTTAATTATATTGGCAAGACACTTTCTAAGTTGCTGTTGAAATGTCTGATGTCAATATGATTCTTATTCCTTTTAGGGTTATTTTTTACAGTTTTCTCTTTGTCTTCAGCATTTGAAGTGTCCCTCTCAAGAGTAGTTGTGCATTTTCCTTATCTATCCTGGCTGACACTCTTTAAACCCTTTAAAGCTGAGGACTTTTATCTTTTGTTAGTTCTGGAACTATTCTATGTCATTTTTTTCTCCATCTCTCTCTCTCTCCTCTCTCTCCTTCTCATTTGCTTGTTCTGATATTTGTTTATTTTCTTGATATCACTTGTGCTTTTCTATATTGCAGTTTCTTTTCTTTTTTTTTTTTTTGAAGATTTTATTTATTTATTTGAGAGAGAGATAGAGAGAAAGAGAGAGAGCATGGGGGGGGAGGGGCAGAAGGAGAGGGAGAAGCAGACTCTTTGCTGAGCAGGGAGCCTGATTCCGGGCTTGATCCCAGGATCCTGGGATCATGACCTGAGCCGAAGGCAGACGTTTAACTGACTGAGCCACCAGCCGCCCCTATACCACATTTTCTTAAAGATTTGCGCTGGCTTTACTACTTCTTTCTCCCACGGAACTGGTTGTAGACTTGTGTTTCCAAATTATTGTCTGTCTTTAGTTATTTCCATTCTGTCCTCACTCTGTTGTTCTCTTTTTCTTAAAAAAAAAAAAAAAACTATTACAATCTCCAACAATATATATGTATATATTATATATGTGTATATATGATATGTTGTATCAATTTGTTGTTTTTAATACACACATATACAGAATTTCTTATTTCTATTGTAAGTTACTGATATCCTCCCTTGAATTTTTTAGGCTGCTTATGGTGTCCAATTTTATTTATCTTTTGTTCCATGATTTCTAATTTATGTCACAAAGACTGCTGAAGTGAATAACTTCCCTTTATAGTGACAGATATTTGAAGAATGTGTACAGTTGACCCTTAATGACATGAATTTGAAATGCATGGATCTAATTATATGTGGACTTTTTACAGTACAGGACTGTAAATGTATTTAAACTCCCGTATGATTTTCTAAATAACATTTTCTTTTCTCTAGCTTACTTTATCAGAAGGATGCAGTATATAATACATATAACATACAAATGTTATATGAAGATTTTCTACGTGTGGGGGTCAGTATCCCTAACCCCCTTGTTTTTCAAGGGTCAACTATATATTTTTTCATCTGATAAATTGTTTCCCCTCAATGTATCCTTAAACTTTTCTGACAATGTGTACTGAAGACTAAACTAAATCTGAAGCCCTGGCTTATGTCCATTTTGTTCTCCAATTGCTTTTATTATATTTAGTGGTTTTCTACCCTGATGCTCATGAAATTCACCTGTAAACATAGTTAGGAAGCAAATATTTGATCAGGTAATTTCCAAATCTCTGGGGATAGTCTCTGAGCATCAAAGTCAATTTAATTAAACTATTTATGTTGCAGAATTTATTGCTTGCCCCTGTTTACTTTTTCTGTTCTCACTCCATAAGGAGAAAAGATATACAATTCTCTGAAAACAAAACAAACAAGAAGTTTCCCCTCGGACCCATGAATAATATCCACAATGGAAACAAGATTTTTTAAAAGGGCAATGTTAATCTGATTTTCTATCTCTTGCAGGTGGCCTAACAGCTTATATGGAAGTTTAGAGTTTTCCATGTGTTGTTTGGCCTGCAGATATTCCATGCCCATATGTGTGTATATAGACCTGCCTATTTTCTCAAACTTCCTAGAAACATAAGGACTTTTTTCTTCATTCCTTTTTGGGTCTTAGGCACAAGTTTATTAGACATATGTATTTAATTAGGCCTGTTTGAAATTAATGAACAGGACCAAAAGAAGCATAAAAAATTCGATGTCCATATGTACATACGCTAATGTTCTCAAGCTTTCCTGCCTTAAGGTAACTTAGCAAAGAATGAGAGAAAGGAGATAACTCTGTTTCCTTATCAGGAATGTTTACTTACTCCTGTTTATAATGTTTAATAGTTACCTGTCTGGATTTGTTAAAATACTAACCTATTAAACAACCAAAGAAACTGCCATTTAAAAGCTACTGGGAGCACCTCCATTCAAATGGAGATAGAAAATCTTTTTAATTTTTCTTTTCATGGAAAACAAAAGTGGTTTCTCTCAGATATGTGAATATAAGAACTTAAGAGTAGAGGGTTACCGCAGAAAAGATATAAGCAACTATTAACTGTTTGAGACAGACTTCACTCAAATGCTCCTTGATTTAGTCATCATAGAACAAAAAGACCATGACCCTAACAGACTTTCAATTTTATTCATTCATTGAGTCATTGTTTCATTGATTCATTGATTTCCTCATTTGTCCTTTATGTATTCCTTAATTAATTGATTTCTCCCAGCTGAAGAATGATCCTAATTTGGCTTAACATAGGGTTGGGCATTTTGGAGGGCACAAACTGGAAATCTTTTACCTTTCCATATATATCAGCTAACAATGTTTTCTTCTAAAAATCTTATTGTAATACTCTTAGTCACTGTAGTCTCTATTTTACAAATAAGAAAATTCAAATTTAGTAATATTAATTCATTTTTTCTTCAGGTTCACATTACTAATAGGTTGCCAAGATACTCTTTGAAATTCTCATGAAGTAGGGTATTCTTTCAGATGTGATCAAGGAGATCTTTAAAGAATATTTATATTGGCAGCTTGGTGCAAATAGTCTTGCTTTAGAACCAAAAGAGAGAGATAAATGCCATCAGTTCCATCAAGATAAAGAAATTTTAGTGAGAGAGAGTTTAGCATCTCCTGGAAAAGGTGTTCCATTGCATCAGACCTATCTGCATGAATGTGCCCCCTTAATGAATATTAATGTGTACACGCTTAGGCACATTTCATCTAGAATTATGTAACTTTCTGTTTGTTCCTTGGTCCTATTGAAGAGACATCACCATATTAAATGATGAACGAGTGGTAATTTTTGTCTATTGTACAAATGTTGAAGTGGAGTCACCTGGCACTTGCAAAGAGGTACCATAATGTAGGATTGACGTTCTGTTTGAGATCCTGATAAGATTGAAAATTATAAAGCAGGTGACAGACTCTATGCAAAATCTTGGAGAATTTTTTTTAAGCAAAAGAAAATGTATTTACCTTAGGTTAAATTCAGAGGTGTGTATCAGATGTAACTTTGAACCAATCAAGGAAACCAGAGTGGAAGAGTCTTTGTTTGACTACAGTAGTCATTCAAAGAATGGTAGAGTAGATTAGCTATTACGCCATTAGCCATCAGTACCTCTGAAACAAATAATACATTATACGTTAAAAAAAAAAAAGAAGATAGTAGGAAGGGAAAAATGAAGTGGGGCGGAAATCGGAGGGGGAGACGACCCATGAGAGACTATGGATTCTGAGAAACAAACTGAGGGTTCTAGAGGGCAGGGGTTGGGGGATGGGTTAGCCTGGTGATGGGTATTAAAGAGGGCACATATTGAATGGAGCACTGGGTGTTATACACAAACAATGAATCATGGAACACTACATCAAAAACTAATGATGTAATGTATGGTGATTAACATAACATAATAAAATTTAAGAAAATAAAGAGAGAGAGAAGGGTACTTAGAAGATTAGTAAAAATGAAGTAAGCTCCACCCAAACTCTTTTCCTCTCCACAACATCAACAATTTCTTCCCCCATTTATGCATCATAGTTTTGGAGAAGAAGGGTAAGTTAATAAGCTAGCTTCTGATATGACAAAGGGGATCTGGGAGGGCATCATAGAAAGCTCTGCATCACATTCATAATCTGCTGTTGGGGGTACTGGAGGTGTAACAGGATGTTGGGATGACACCCTTAGAAATAAACCTGCTAATGCTACCATAGGACAGAAGTCTGGAGGAGCCCTTGGAAAAGCCTTTGTCTATAAGAATTCATTACCTGCATGTTAGCTATCAGTCAAATTCTTCAGAGAGAATAAATGCCCATCCCATTGAAAGTGGCACTTGGGGAATAGGCATGGTCATTGAGAAAATCAGGCTATTGGTGGCACTCATTTTGCTTTACTCTGCTGAAGAAATAGCTGCCCTTTTAATTTTTATAACTACTTATAAGAAGTGTTTAACTTGGTAAGTTTAGTTATAACATGTAGTTTTTCCATAAAAATAATCAAAATATACATAAATATTTGCCACAATCAAGGTAGTGAACATTTCTTTCACTCCCAAATTCTCCTCATATCCCATTATGATCCTTACTTCCTGTTTCTTCCTGTCTCCCTCATCTTTAAGCAACCACTGATCTGCTTTCTGTCACCATAGATTAGTTTGTATTTCTAAAAATTATAAATGGAGTCATAGAGTATGTTCTCTTTTTTTCAGTCAACAGAAACATAATAAAATCCACACATGTTGCAGTGTGTATTAATAGATGACTTATTTTTATTGCTAAGTAATATTCCATTGTATGGGAAATAATACAATTAAAATATAGGCAGAAGACATGAACAGACATTTCTCAAAAGATAATTTACAGATGGCCAAAAAACACATGAAAAGATGTTCAATACCTTTCATCATCAGGAAAATGGAAAAATCACAACTGAGATATCACCTCACACCTGTCAGGATGGCTAATCAAAAACACACAAAAAATGAGTGTTGGTGAAGATGTGGAGAAAAAAAGAACACTCTTCTACTGTTGGTGGGAATTCAAACTGGTGCAATCACTGTGGAAAACAGTTTGGAGGCTCCTCAAAAAATTAAAAATAAAAGTACCCTACAATCCAGTAATGGCACTACTGGGTATTTACCCAAATAATATAAAAATACCATATGGTTTCATTCATATGTGGAATTTAAGAAACTAATAAGCAAAGAGGGGAAAAAAAAAAAAAGACAAACCAAGAAACAGACTCTTAACTATAGAGAACAAGCTGATGGTTACCAGAGGGGAGGTGGGTGGGGAAGGGTGAAAAAGGTGACGGGGATTAAAAGTACATGTATGATGAGTACCGAATAATGTATAGAATTGTTGAATCTCTATATTGTACACCTGAAACTAATATAACGCTCTATGTTAACTATATTGGTATTAAAATAAAAAAAACTTAATAAAAAAGAAAAAAAAAAGCCAATAGGATATTCTCAATGAAGATCACTAGTGGTCTGAAATAAGGTCCTGCCTTCCTGCCATCTGCATCTTTGAGATATATATATATATATATATATATATATATATATATCTCATTTGAAAAACCGGAAAACTTTTGAGGGCTTTATTTCAGAAAAAAAAATATGGAGGCAAAGGAACCATATTTACCCTTCCATTTGATATAGCAACAACAACAGAATGTGTGAAAAACTGGTATTCAAGATCTAGAGATCTAGAAGTGAAGTACAGTGATCCCTAAGAGAAGGGAAGCAAACAATCTGAGACTGACGTGAATATAAAGGCTTTTACATGAATATTCATAATAACTTTTTATATACTTTGGATACTAACCCTTTATTGGATGTGTCGTTGGCAAATATCTTCTATTCAGTACATTGTCTTTTAATTTTCTTGCTTTTTTCCTTTGCTGTACAGAAGCTTTTTATTTTAATGTAGTCCCAATAGTTTTTATTTTTTATTATTTTTTATTTGTTAGATGCTTTTTCTGCATCTATTATTATTATATAATATCCTTCTTTGCCCCGTGTTACTATCTTTGCTTTAAAGTCTATTTTGTCCAATATAAATATTGCCACCTCAGCTTTCTTTTCACATCCATTTGTGTGATAAATTGTTCTCCATCCTTTCTATTTCAATCTGCACACATCTTTAGGTCTGGAATGCATATAGATGGGTCTTGTTTTATTTGTTTGTCTTGTGCATTCCATCACCCTAGTTTTTTGAATGGAGTATTTAGTCTATTTATATTCAAAGTAATTATTGATAAGTGTGTATTTACTGCCACATTGTAACTTGTTTTATCATTGTTTTTGTTCTTTTTCTATGTTCTTTTCTAGTTCTCTTCTCCTACTATGAATTGGCTTTCTTTAATGATATACTTGGGTTTTTTTTCTCTTTAATTTTTACATATTTATTACTGGTTTTTTATTTGTTGTTACGTATATTAGGTTGGTATGCAACATTTTCTGCATATAGCAGTTCTAGATTAAGTTGGTGGTCATTTGAGTTTGAACCCATTCTTCTTTCTTCTCCATGTTTTCTGTATATGATGTCATAATTTACATCCTTTTATTTGGTTAGTCACTTGACTGATTTTTACAGATGTACTTATTTTTCCTAATTTGTGCTTCCTAATTTCCTTACTCTTTCTTATGGCCTTTCTTATGGCCTTCCCTTTCCAGACATAGTCTTTCCTTTTCCACTCTGTAGTCCCCTTTAACATTTCTTGTAGGGCTAGTTTATGGTCATGAATTCCTTTAACTTTTGTTTGTCTATGAAGCTCTTTTTCTTTCCTTCTATTCTGAATGATAGCCTTGGTGGATAGAGTATTTCTGGCTGCAGACTTTTTTCCTTTCAGTATCAACCTCCTTGGGTTGATTTTGCAGGAGAATCCATGTGCCTCCTGGATCTGGATTTCTGTTTCCTTCCCCAGATCAGAAGTTTTCAGCTATTATTTCTTCCAATATTCTGCCTCCTTTTCTTTCTCTTCTTCTGGGATCCCTATTGCAAATGTTATTATGCTTGATAGTGTCACAGAGTTCCCTAAGTCCATTCTCATTTTGCATATTTTGTTTCTTTCTCACTTGCTCAGCTTGATTGTTTACATTACTCTGTCATCTAGGTCATTGATTCGTTCTTCTGCCTCCCCTAGTCTACTATTTATTCCATCTAATGTGTTTTTAATTTTGTTTATTGTGTTCTTCATCTCTGACTGGTTCTTTTTCATCTCTTTGTTAAGGGTCTCACTGATGTCCTCCATTCTTTCCTCAAGTCCAGTGAGTATCTTTATAATAATTACTTTAAATTCTCTATCAGGCATATTACTTATCTTCATTTGCTTAGGTCTTCTGCTGTGATTTTGTCCTGTTCTTTCATTTGGGACATATTCCTCTGTCTCTTCATTTTGCCAAACTCCTCTGTCTCTTCATTTTGTCTAACTTTCTGTGTCTGTTTCTATATGTTAAGAAAAAGTTATGTCTCCTACACTTAAAAGTAGTGGCCTTATGAAGAAGAGATCCTAGAGTGCCCTGCAGTGTAGTTTCCCCTGTTCACCAGGACCTGGTGCTTCAGGGATGTCTCCTATGTTTGATGCATGCCCCATACTATTGTGGATAAGCCACTTTTTCCTTCAGTTCAGTCATCTGCAATGGTTGTCTTTGCCCATTATTGGCAGCGTTTCATCTCTGTGCTATTAGTGGGCCAATCTGAGGATACCTGGGCTTGAGTTGAGTCAGACTAGGTGTGTGCCCGAGATGCATTAGCACCAAACTGCAGGGTGCTTTCCCTGTCTTGTCCCCTGAGAAGCTTTTGTTGGTGGGTGAGGCCTGCAGTCCACTGCTCAGGCCATCTGACTGGTCTGTGTGGTTATTTTTCCCTCTCTCTGGGGCAGGAGTCACTTTAGAGTGGGGCTGGTCCCTGTCAGGGCTGCTTGCACTGTCAGGCCTGTGGCACCACCCTGAATGGGCTCCATTCAAAAAAGGCCCTGCAGCACCAGGACTGAGGTCAGTCTGTCTGGAGTGGGGGATTCACCAAAGCACAGCCAGAGGGCAAGACTGGGGGGAAGTGCACGTTAGCAAGTTAAGTAGCAAGGGTCATCATAGTGCTGGTTCCCTCAAGTGACTATATGTTCATACTGGGCGACAGGGGAGGGAAATGATGCTAGCGGGCTCCTTTGTTCTTGGAGGACAGCAGCAGTCCCTGTCCCTCCATGACACTCACTGAGATTAGTAACTTTGTTCCTTAAGGAGCCCCCCAGTGGTTTCTGTTCCTCTAGGAAACACTCTGAGATTAGTAAATAACTCTCCCTCCCCTATTCCTCAGTCGTTTTTCAAACTGCTGCTTCTATGTTGTATCTCCATAGGCTTTCTTTCTTTTTTTTTTTTTTTAAAGATTTTATTTATTTATTTGACAGAGAGAGCGCGCGAGAGGGAACACAAGCAGGGGGAGTGGGAGAAGGAGAAGCAGGCTTCCTGCGGAGCAGGGAGCCCGATGGGGGACTCGATCCCAGGACCCTGGGATCATGACCTGAGCTGAAGGCAGACGCTTAACGACTGAGCCACCCAGGCGCCCTCCACAGGCTTTCTGTTGTGCCCTCTCTTTAAGGGTGGGGCCTCAGGTTTCTCTCACCCTCCCTGCTCTCCCAGAGCTGAGTCAACTGATTTTTAAAATTCCAAGGTTTAAGTCTCAGTCGTTGTAAAACTCGATGACATTTGGCCCTTCTGGTTTTTAAAGCCAAGTATTACAAGGATTTGTCTTTCCTGTGCAGGCTCCCTGGTAGGAAAGTCTATTTTTGTCTCCTCTCTGGCTCCTTCCCTCCCTCAGACTGAACTGTGGGTCCATCTAGCTCCCAACCACATCTCCACCCTTCCTTCTCTCTTAGTGTAATTTATTCTCTGCATTTAGTTGTGGAGTTTGTTCTGCTGGTCTTTGGGTGATTTCCTGGGTTATTTACACTGATGTGAATATTGTCTAGTTGGATCTGTGGGATGAGGTGAGTTTAGGGTCTTCCTATTCGGTCATCATCCTTGGAAGCCTCCACTGTTGGCTTTTGCCATAAACTCTAACAGCATCAGATCCTACCACAGATACCAGTTACAATACAGTCTTCCAGGTTGTGTGGCTTGAGGCAGTATGCTTGCATTTCAGCTTGGACCTGCTGCAGAGTGCTTTCCTCTGTGTCTCACTCAAAGCTGACAGCTCTTTTTGTCACTCTGCAATACAGTTGGGACAATATTCCCAGGTGTGTGAAGAGTTGCTGCCAATACCTGAACAAACCTATTGAGAATTTTTCTTCTTTCTTGGTAAAGGGAAATATGAGATGTAATAATTTGATTTTCATTGAGGCAATTTTTCAGCACTCCCAAGCAGTGACTCCCCCAAAACTTTATTGATCTTCTGAATTTTCTTGGGGTTCATCTTTCAATCTCTGGAGCACATTTATCCTGCTGAGACTCTAATAGAATGCTTATTGAATATTTGGTCCAAATAATACAATGTAATAAAGTGTTAAACCACTGTATTATTCTGTGGACTGAGAATTTGATCTAGCTCTTTTTGAAGAGAATTATTACAAAGAGTGAGAGAGTCAATGTAGTTCTGAGGCAATAATATAAATGTATATTGCTGTCCCTCTCACATGATTTTCAACTGCTTCTGATTATTCTTTCTCATTGGGAAGGAGAAGATGAATGCCTGTACTCTATACATGCAAATCCATATTGACTGGCAAAGGATCTTCAATGAGGACTTCAAATTGGTTGAGTTTGTGCAGTACCTTGTCATCTTCTAGAGCCATTTGATTTGTAGGAACCAAAAGAATGAATTAAATGGGGATATAATGGGATCCACCATCACCGAATCATATGGGTCTTTAAGGTTAGTGATATACAGACCCATTTTCCCGGAATGTGATATTGTTTTGGATCTACTCTTTTGGACAGTGGACTGTCATTTCTACTTTACCTTCCCCACTAAATTAGTTCTTTATTCATAGAGCAAGAAAATTATATGTTGGTTCTTCCAACTATCAGGAATGTCCATTCCAGTTATATACCAGGAGACCAAGAAAAGGACCAGTGACTTGTTCTGTGGACCTACTGGACTTTCCATAAACCAGACCAGACATGATTCTTGATTTGTTACTAGATCCATATGTTACTATGTGGTAGGCAGAATAATATCCTAAAGATGTCCATGTCCTAATCACTATATCCTATAAATATCTTATATAGTACAAGGGGATTAAGGAGATGGATGATATTAAAGTTCTTAATCAGGTGACCCAGAGATGGGGCAATTATTCTGGATTATTTGGGTAAGTCCAATGCAATTATAAGGATACATAAGCTGGAAGAGAGGGTCAGAAAATGAGAGTCATAGAAGGAGATGTGACAATATTATGGAAGAAAATCAAAAGAATACGATGTGTGAATTCACCCATGTATTGCTTTGAAGATGGAAGAAAAAGACCATAAGCCAAGGAATGTGGTGTCCTATAGAAGACAGAAAAGACAAAGAAATAGATTCTCCCCAAAGGCTTTTAGAAAGGAACAGAGCCCTGATAACAATCTTGAATTTAGTCCAGTGAGATTCATTTCAGACATCTTATCTCTAGAACTGTACGAGAGTACATTTGTTTTGTTTTAAGCCTGCAGGATTGTAATAATTTGTTACAGTAACCATAGAAATCTAATATACCCTTCTACTGGGAGACCATGATGATGCATCATTTCCTGTATAGTAATGTCAACTTTAACCTTCTAGCCACAGGTCTCAAGATCTTTGAATATTTGCCTTTCCCTAGTTTACAGATACTCTTGTAAAGGCTGTATCTCCCTTTGGGAAAGAGTGAGTTAGATTATCATATTTACTTGTTATGGCATTGAAGGGACCTTCCTCCTGGGGAGTTGGACATTCTTGTAGTCATTGGGTTTTGAGTCTGAAAACTGCCTCAAAAACTAAAACAAACAAACAAATAAACAAAACTGGACAAGTTATTATGATTGTTTTTAATTCATTCAGCTGCATTCAACCTCCTGACCATCCGTATGAATTCTTCCTTTAGTTGGAACATTACCTTTGTTGAATGCATATCATTTTTACCCTAGGGTTACTATCTTTTTTTAACCTTCCTAAAAGCTCTTTGCAGGTCAGGCACCCTTTGATGCCAATTAAATGCTGCTATTCATTTAAATAATTTGTTCATCTTATTTCTGATGAATAATCACCACCTCTTGACCTCTATGATTTCAGAGATCTCTTTTCTCATTGCTATTAGGGAATCCAAGTCTTCAATAACATCTCATTCCTTCAGCCCCCACTTACAGAGGAGAGCCACTAGTGAGCTTGTCAGCAACACTGGTGGCCCTCTCAGTTGTAACTTACTAATCATTATGGTAAAAGTGTTGTCCTTCAGGCCCTACCAAGGAACATACTTGCATGACGGATGTTCTGATCTTAGATAGTATTCCATGTTCTTTTGAAAACTTCTTCTGCTCTCTCCCATGGTAGTTTTGACATTTCTAACTTACTTAGTGTGGATCATCGCTTCTAAGCTTTCAAAGTCATCTTGCATCATATTTGCACTGACTTCTGAGATTTTGTCATAATATTAAGTTCTGTATCATGTGGGAATGTTTCCATTCTGTTAAACTGTTTTTTCCTTAATCCAACTTTATATTCTGCCTTTTGCCTTTGTTTTGGCCAACTCAGACTCCAGTTCCATGTGTACACCATGAGATACTGCTGGTAAATATTGACTAGGTCCTGAGACATCTACATGGCACATTTACCTGTCTCTTTGGTTGATCCAGCATTTCCATGACAAGGTGATGCTCTCATTTCACCCTAGCTAATGACCTGGTGGCAGAGAGGAGAGGTAAAGGCAAGGGGAATGCATACTGTCTTGTAATGCAAAATTTTCCACATTATCTTTCAGCAAGAGGGGAGCCCTTCACTTTTAAAAGGAGTGGACCACATTTCCAAGCACAAAGTGTACAGGAAATTCAGGATTCAATAATTTCAAGTGCACAACCCAGCTGTTCCCAACTCAAATTTTAGAATCACATATAACATTAGAAACTTGACATTTTCATAACTGGCCTTCTTGTTTTGATAATTCAATCTTCTCAGCTCTATGAACCCTATATTTTGCCCTAGACTGGATTCTCATTTTCCTGCCCTCTGAGTACAGAGGATGAGAGTTTCTTTATAAGCTGAGGAGGAAGTTCTTTGGCTTTCACATTTCGATTTCAGATTTTGATTAATCAGTTTCCTTTGTTTTTCTTCAATGCTTTGAGAGTTTCCAGCTAGAGCTCTCTGATTCTTTAGTTCTTGCAATTACCACAATTGCTTAAACACCTGAGAAATCACATCCATTAGGTACTTTTCCCATTTCTATCAATGCAATTTAGCAATGGTGAAAATGTTAACAGTTTCCCCTGGACAGCATGACTTGGGTTATAACAGTGTTTTACTCTCAACTCTACTCTCAACTGGTGCTGAGATCTTCACTGCCAGTCACTTGCAGGTGCTCTAGTTCCTAAGTCACATTCTAGAGTCTTCTTCCTAAGGACCATACCTGGCTCACAATGTCTTAAGCATGATTTCCTGGGAAACAAATCCTGAGGTAGAGATTTGTATTTCAGATCCAGTCAGCCTGATGTTACCTGAACTAACCCCTCTAAGTACTAGGACACTAGATGGGGCAGAGGGAAAAATTTGAATGTGATGCCCAAACAACAGGATCTTCAGCTGATAACACATGGCACTCTGTGCTATCTCTTAGAGACCTCCAAATTGAGTCACTATAGCTGGTTCTTCATATTTCCTATCAATCACCCATTGATGTGGGCTGATCTGGGAAGGTTTTTGTAAACTTGGTTGAGGGAGCTTCCTTGGGTGTGGGAATAGAAGCAATAATTGGGTCTGTGGTGTGAGCAGCCAGCAATCCTGACAGTCAGCCAGGAGTGTTTCCATCTTGGAAGGAGAGATCTGGAATGTGCCCACAGTGTTCACTACAGCCCCATAGCTAACATAAACTTTATTTTTTATTATCAATCTTCTATATAATTTAGTTTCTGAGAGTAATGATTGATAAGCCTGTGCTATTCAATAATATTTTTTGTATTTGCTAAATTGGTTTGAGATCTACCAAAGATCCTCTGCAGTTTGACCTCATTCTATGTTCTAAGTTCTATCATTCAGTATATCTCACAATAAACACTGTTCTCCAGCCAAACTGGGCTACATCCAATTTTTCCATCACTGTCCCCATGCTTCTATTACTACTGTAATAATCTCTCTGGAGCAATCTTATTTCTTATATTTATATGTATCTAAGACACCTAACTGTACTTTATAGCTGAGGTATTGACAATGTACCTTATTTCTAAACAGTAAAAACTTGAATTCTTAAGTCACTGAGAGGATCAATTATCAAGAGTGAAATGAACCAAAACAAGCACAATACTTTTGAAATGAAAACAATTGATCATAATTAATTGGGAGATGCAAAGTATTTCAGTGACCAAATTCTGTCTTATAGGAAGGAAGATAATAGATTGAATCATGCAGAATACATCTGAACAGTCAGTTTGTTTTCCAAGCTATATAAATGATAGGGGCTGCATGGGCTTGGGACGTTGGGATATTTAATTAATTTTGTGAGAGATCGTTAGTCACTATATATAGTGTGGTTAGGATGATATAAACCCTACTAGATGTTTTAGCACAGTGAATTTTATATAAGAATTTGTAATATTACAACTAAAAATTAAAAGATTAAAATATTACATACACAAAGAGAACACTGAGGTGATCCCAAAAATAATAGCTCCCCAGAGCAGCTTCTATTTTGAGAACTGAGGAAACAAAGGGAAAGGTTTGAGATGATCAAAATCTAGAGGCTCAGCAGAGGCTCCACATGAAACTTAGATCCAGACCTCCCAAAGAGAGTTCAGTTGCTGCTAAGTACCTCTTAACAGACACAGTGAACGTAGTTTGGTGAGTGCCATTGCTGAGGTGAATCTGACAGGACATCAGGAATACAGTAGTCCTCTCTCATCTGGGGTTTTGCTTTCTGTGGTTTCAGTTACCCCCAGTCAACTGGGGTTGGAGTCTGGTGTATTGCTGTATTGTATTGTCAGAAGGTCAATAATAGCTTAACGCTATGTTACGGTGCTATGTCATTCACCGCACTTCATCTCATTATGTAGGTATTTTATCGTCTCACATCATCACAAGAAAAAGGGTGAGTACAGTACAGAAGATATTCTGAGAGGGAGGGAGAGACTGCATTCACAGAACTTTTCTTACAGCGTATTGTTAAAATTGTTCTATTTGTTATCAACTATTGCTAATCTCTTCCTGTGCCTAATTTAAAAATAAAACTTCAGGGGCGCCTGGGTGGCTCAGTTGGTTGGGCATCTGACTCTTGATTTAGGCTCAGGCCACGATCTCAAGGTTCTGGGATGGAGCCCTGTGGGTGGTGGGGGGCTCTATGCTCAGCAGGGAGTTTGCTTGAGGATTTCTCTCCCTCTGCCCTTTCCCCCCTGCTCATGCTTGATCTCTCTTTCTCTAAAATAAATAAACAAATCTTTAAAAAATTAAACTTTATCATAGGTATGTACAAATAAAGAAAAATGTAGTATATTTAGGGTTTGGTACTATCCACGGTTTCAGGCATCCACTGAGGGCTTTGGAATGTATCTCTGTATCAGAAGACATTCCCTCTCCTCCTGCCTTCCAGTGTCCCTCTATGCCATCTATTAACAAGGACTAACTGAAAGTCAGCTGGTAAATGGAACTGTAATTTGCAAAGCCCCAGCTCTAGTGTCACAGAGCAGAGTATACAGGGAGAGATTTGGAGCAAGGAGAAACTAGCTTATGATCAGCCCAGGATTGCATGAAATCGTATCTGGTAAAGTGCACACACATGCTCTGTAATATTCAGGGAATAATTTCAACAAACATCATTGTTAGCTTTGGCATGCTACTGGATTGTGAACCCCATGAATAAACAGTCAGAACTTATGTTCTCCTGTAAGAGAACTTCATGTCAGCCTCCTCTAGTAACTTTCAGGATAAATCACTTTATTAATACTTTTGCTATAAAATAAAGTATTGCCTCATGATTCCCAGGAGGTGAATTTATTCTAACATCTGTACTCCCTTTCCAATTTATAGATGCCAGCCATGAGTTCATTGTATTCTTTTTTTTTTTTTAAAGATTTTATTTATTTATTTGACAGAGAGAGACACAGCGAGAGAGGGAACACAAGCAAGGGGAGTGGGGGAGGAAGAAGCAGGCTTCCCGTGGAGCAGGGAGCCCGATGCGGGGCTCGATCCCAGGACCCTGGGATCATGACCTGAGGCGAAGGCAGACGCTTAATGACTGAGCCACCCAGGTGCCCCAGAGTTCATTGTATTCTTGACATCAGCTCTACTCTTGACCTACTACTAATTTATAAAACATATTTTTGACAATTTGAGCATGTATTATTTAACAGCTATGAAGATTACTGTCTATTATATATTATGCATCAATCTACACAAAATATAAGATTTGTATAAATACACATAACTCTTATTTTATTAAAAAAAAGTATGTGTCTATGGAGAAACATTTTAAATAGAGTACATGTTTATGGAGAAAATAATTCCACCTACATGTATTTAAACCATTCATTACAGAACACAGGAAACCTTTAAAGCTGCATGTTCTACAGAAGTAGTGTTTTCTTAATAAAAAGTTCACAACCATGTATAACTATCAAATACAATTCAAAAAATATACCATATATTGGTACAGGTTATGATGTTTGGAAAGGAGAAATCTCATTTAGAAATATTTCTTAAGTTAGACAATATAAAGAACTGTTCTTATTAAGAATCTTAGAATTTTCTTTTCTGACTTACTAGCCTCGTTTCTTTTCTTTAGTACAAGTTTTGAAGGCTTAACAGATCTGTAGAATGTTAATTTATATGAATGGAATTATGTAAATACAGATTGCCTTTAAAATATAGATGTATTTCCACTTGGAAATAGCTAGTCTTCTGGGATTAGCAAAACAAAAAAGAAAATTTGGAACAGACATGGACATTGACATTTTTCTTATAGAGTTTGGATTTATATAGAAATGTATCTGAAATTTTTTGTATGCTATGGTCAAGACTCCACCATCAATTCTGCTCAATTCTAAGAGTTTGTTCAAACTAGGGGGTTGTTCCTTAATCATCATATTTCCTAGGAAATCATCAATTGTATAATATTGTGACTCTTTACAAGAAGAGACTCTATTTTGTTTATCAGCTTGTATCGATGTACAGCTATAACATTCATACCAGACCACTCTCTCTTTTTCTCTCTCTCAGATTACGAAATATGAGATGATAAACTTCTGTGAATTGGGTGTTGTCTAAAGAAAAATAGAGGTAAAATGAAATGCAGAAAAGGGCGCCTGGGTGGCTCAGTCAGTTAAGCGTCTGCCTTCAGCTCAGGTCATGATCCCAGGGTCCTGGGGTCAAGGCCCATATCTGGCTCCCTGCTCAGCCGGGAGTGTTCTTCTCCCTCTGCCCCTCCCCCACTCATGCTCTCTCTCTCTCAAATAAATAAATAAAATCTTAAAACAAAGAAATGCAGAAATAAATGCAATATAAAGTGGAACACATAAAATAATTTGAATTTAACAATTAATATTTTAAATGGAAATATTTTCTTTTTTTAAATTTTCTTTTTTTGGGAAGATGAGAGAGAGAGAGAGAGAGAGAGAAAGTGAGCAATGAGCAGGGCAGGAGGGGTAAAGGGAGAGGAGAGAGAGAATCCCAAGCAGGCTTCATGTTCAGCTCAGCACAGAGCCTGTCATGGGGCTCCATCTCACAACGCTAAGATCATGACCTGAGCCGAAACCAAGAGTCCAATGCTTAACTGACTGAGCCACCCATGTGCCCCAGAAATATTTATTTTCTAAATGCAACTTGCATATTATTCATTTCAAGTAAACTATGATTTTTATGTTGTTTACTAACAGGAAATACTAAAATGTGCCAAGTGACAATATGGCTCTAGCACTTCACACCCAATATTTTCTGAGATTATGCAAAACAAGTACTATTATTTCTATTTTCAGATGTGAAATTTCAGCCACCTAAGAGCAAACAGTAGCTTGGAGATATGAAGTCAGGCAAAAACAGCATTTTGGAACACCTAAACCCGTTCTATTAACATAGTCAATCAAGGAGGCAAATCTCTAAGAGAAAAATCTGTTTAATTTTACACAAATATCTAGTTAATTCATTTTAAAAACTGAATACAGATTATTGTTTTAAGAGAAGTCACCTAAAATATAGAATTGCATAAATAAATAAGCACATAGCTATAAAGGTAATAGAAAGATATTCTCATCTAAATAGCCCTCAAAGAAAGACACAGTGAAACGAGAGGAAGAGAATGAGAAGCAGGAGCCGTAGAGTTGAATATACTTTCCAAAAGTGAAGAAAGACCACCTGCCAAGAAGAATCCTGGAGAGGGAACCTGGCCCACAATTCAAAGGAAGTACAGAAGGTGAGATTGTGGTTTATTAGGAGGATGCACTGAAAATCTTTATTCAAAACAAATATATTATTTTCCTCCAATACCCCACTGGCCTACATTCCGTATTCTCACTTGAATAATGTCTTTTAGCTAAGAAAATTAGTGAAGACCTCCCAAAAGAGAATAAACAAAAGCTATTTAACTCTAAGCAGGAAGATCAGCCACCATCACTTGTATTTGGCAGAGGATCAAAGGCAGGCAGAGAATTGGGAAAGCTTTATAAAAAAGAAAAAGTATCACGTATGTCATGATTGGGAGTTGTTGTCTTGGGGATACTAAAGGAGGGCTAACAAGGAGAAAGGCATCCCATGTGATTGGTTTGGGGAACATACTTGGCTTTCTCTGATTAGGTCCTAAGTTGGAAGCAGGGACAGAAATTAAGGAAGCTAGCAGTTGCCAAGTCCTGGTTGTTTGGGGCCGATTATTGCAACAGCTATGGTTTGGCTTCCCAAGCTGGTTGCTGCAGAGGTTATGAGCCAGGGTTTTATTTTTATATGTGGTCCGGCCATTGTCCATGTGATGCATTAGGTTCTCATAGTCAGCACTTACCTGTAGGAAAACCAAAGGGCTCATCTCTGAATAAACTGAAGCAATCTCATGGACTATCAGTAACCAAGAATAAATGTCGTGTATTGGAATTAGAGAACCTGGATCCCCCATAATTTATTTTAAAGAAAAGTCTATCAGACTTCTTAATCTGAGGATTTAAAAGGAAATTTTCTTATAATGAGCTTAGAAAAGCAGCATGAATACTACTCAGTCCCTTGTTTTCAAATAAAAATGGAAAAGATGTGATTGCCAGGCATAATAGGAGAACCCATAGCAAAAAACAGGAAGACCAATATGAATGCATAGAAACAAAGAACCCATATTTTTTTTCTAAAATATCTAACAGAGAAAACTTAAGAAACAGAAACAGGAAAAGCAGACAACAAAATCTTCAAAAGCTTCTAATTATTATACTTAGAAGGATTACAACTATATCTCACCCTTCCGGGTGAAATAAGAAAATGTGAAGGACTCACAGAGATGAAAATTGCTGAAATCCAACAGAACATAAAAGTAAAATTGAAGAAATCAGCTAGAACCTTAAGCCCAAACAAAGAGAATGAAATACAAAAGAATAATTAGAAAAAGAGGCTTAATAGAACAATTGACTAATTTGATTTTGCCACCCACCAAAATATGTTATATAATATTTTATATACATATATGAAGAGACACAGAGAAAAGTCAAGAGATGAAGCAGGAAAGACAGACATACTCTATCCTGGCAGATGCAGAAGATTATCCCTAAAACGATACTTGCTGTGAAATGTGAAAGATGAATAAGAATTAAACTAGCTCAGAGAAGGGGAGAGCTTGTATATTAGGGAAGAGCAAGATGGAAGTCTCCAGATAGCAGAGGAATGAACCTGGCATTTTTAAGTCACTAAGAGAAAGTCAGTATCTGTATCATAGGCAGTGATAAAATAGGTGATAAATAGGTAGAAGACAGGGCTTAAAAAATACTTTGTTCGTTAAGACTTCATCTCTTCTAAAAGTAATGCAAAATGATGTCATGCTTAAATAAAAGAATAGCAAGGTCAGCACTATACTACAAAGGAATAGCATTACTCATGTTGGAGAAATGATAAGCAAGAATCTAGTGAAGAGGAGAGATAATCCAGGGCAGAAAAAATGTCAGTTGGGCAAGATAGAGATTAGTGGCTAATATTTTGAGGGCAAAACTAATAGAACTTTAAGAATGGATTGATAATTGGAGAGGATTTAGGGGAAGAGATAAAGCACAATTTTCTACTGCGGATGCACTGAAGGAGAACACATCATAGGAAGCTGATTATGAACACTTAAATGTCCTGTATATGTGCTCAGTTAGATTGGTTAAAAAAAAGGTAGGGTGATATAGAAATGATGATAAAGAAAAATGAAATACTAAAATGTTAAATGTTATTTGGTGTTGAGATAATGACTAGGATTTTCTTTCTTTTTAAAAAATTTTTATTGTTATGTTAATCACCATACATCATTCGTTTTTGATGTAGTGTTCCATGATTCATTGTTTGTGCATAACACCCAGTGCTCCATGCAGAACGTGCCCTCTTTAATACCCATCACCAGGCTAACCCATCCTCCCATCCCCCTCCCCTCTAGAACCCTCAGTTTGTTTTTCAGAGTCCATTGTCTCTCATGGTTCGAATGACTAAGATTTTCTTTTTCTTTTTGGTGGAATAGTTTTTTTTTTTAATTTTTAAAATATTCTCAAGAAGCATGCAATGAACTTTAAGCAAAGAAAATACTGAAGAGTCTATTCACGATGTTTTGAATTTGAAGAGGCTGTTTGGTAAATAATGTTGAAGAAGGGCATTAAAGAGAAAAATTGTAGCAGCTTCGAAATAGACCAAAAGATCATTGAATTTCCTCAATGGGATACAAGGCATTGCAGAGCACGTCTTTGTGGATTATTCTCATTCTGTGAGAGCTCTGAGACTTTTCTTGTCTTTGAGATATTTTTCAATTTCTAAAACTGATAATAACCAAATCAGTGTTGATAGAATGCTAATTGTTTCCACTAAAACTCAATTGATTAGCTCTTAGCACCTTATGTACCTTCAGTTTCCCCACCTTTGAGTCTATTGGTAGATTCATTCCAGAATCCCTAATGCTTTTATATGTGTCTATCTTTAAATTATCTGAAATGCTGGTGACATCATTTTGTTTTCTAATTAAAGATACATAAAACCTTTGACATGTATATATTTTATATTTTCACAAGAAAAATGATTTTTAGAATAATAATTTTACTTTAAAATATATATTTCTATTTTGAAAACTTCAGTTCATTTTACTTTAGAAATAAATGATTCTTCTATAGATAGATAGATAGATAGATAGATAGATAGATAGATAGATGGATAGATAGATAGATATACACACGTAAATACCTGATGAATTTTCTTCTAAGGATTTTAAAGGTATAGAATTCCAAATAACATAGGGACAACACAGCATTTCTTTAAGACAGAGTCCAATATTGTTGCATTTCAATGTTTATGGAACACAGAAAACTTGTTCAATTTAATTTTTAATTGAGGGTCATAATGTTTCTTTGCTGTGTTTTCCCAAGGGGGGATGACTATAAATCTAATAAATGTCTTTCTAAAGAAGGTAAAGACTAAAGGTCTACTTCCAGTTCCCTACTTGGTATATCTGTCATAGAATAATAGACAGAAAGCAAATCCAATTTGTTCTTCAAGTGCTGATTTCACTTGGGATAAACCAATGCTCATTTTTTTTGCAATAAAAATTGTTTTCCAAATACACTGAAAAAAAACAAAACAAAAAACCTTTTAAGTTCAGTATTGAACTTAAACTTGTTAAGGAGAGAGCTTGCTGTATCACTGATTGGATTGGAATGCCTCATTCAAGTTATTATATGAATCTCGACATCTAATTATAACTGTCTTTCTAAGTAACGCAAAATCATTAAGGTTAATATAAGTGAAAATTTTCTGAGATTACACTTTTGACAGATCAAGTCAGAAGTTAAATGACTTGTAAATGACATTAAAATAAATATGAATGTTTTACAAGGTAATATTTGAAAAATAAGTATATTTAGAAATTTAAAAAAAATGCTGGTTACTTCACCATTTTCTTGGCAGATATCTTAATTGCCCTAAACTTAATAGTTGGTAATTCATATTGGAGAAAAAAATCTCCTAGAGTTGAGGTACTCTCTCCAAGTCAAGGTAGCTCTATGTGGATAATATTCATTGTATTGAAATAATCTCTCAGTGATAATATGTGATATTAATTTGCACATAAACATTGAAAACAAAATACACTAATCACTTTTTGGGAATATATGATTCTATAATAGATTTTCTTATCAGTAATTTTATGATGATTTGCTTTTATTTTTTATTTTTTTTTAAAGATTTTATTTATTTATTTGAGACAGAGAGAATGAGAGAGAGAGAGCACATGAGAGGGGGGAGGGTCAGAGGGAGAAGCAGGCTCCCTGCCGAGCAGGGAGCCCGATGAGGGACTCGATCCAGGGACTCCAGGATCATGACCTGAGCTGAAGGCAGTCGCTTAACCAACTGAGCCACCCAGGCGCCCCTATTTTTTATTTTTTAAAGATTTTTTATTTATTTGACAGAGAGAGAGACAGCGAGAGAGGGAACACAAGCAGGGGGAGTGGGAGAGGGAGAAGCAGGCTTCCCGCTGAGCGGGGAGCCTGATGCAGGACTCCATCCCAGGACCCTAGGATCATGACCTGAGCCGAAGGCAGACGCTTAACGACTGAGCCACCCAGGCGCCCCTGATGATTTGCTTTTATTAAAAATTTAAAATAGCAAAGTGGAAATCTGTAACAGCATCATTGATTTTGTGGAAATTTTATATTTTATCTTATTTAAACATATGTTATAAAACTATATCTACTACATATATATTATTAAGGTACATACACTTAGTCTGCCTTTATGAAATTTAACACTTCCCTTAACTTCAAACATCTCTGAATACCTTTAACCTACAAGGAGTGTGTGTATAGGCTTCAGAGGATGAGGAGAGAGAGTACAGTTATGAGATCACAATGCATCTTTGTGAGAAAGAGCCATGTATTTAATTTGCAAAGTATTAATTTTGAGCAAGTATATCTGGGTATGGGTGTGCATAAATTAAAATATGGACAAATTTATTTTTATAATGCTGCTTCTTGTATTACTTATATAAGCTTTGAATAATACTTAGGAAGACTTAGAATATACACAATATATGTAATTATTCATTTGTGCATGGAAAACAGCATAAGCTTTGGATCCAGACTTTATAAAATGTACTTAAAACATTCACAAAATAGGTAGTTTTACAAACACAGAAGAAATATCTAAAGAAGTTGTCCAGTAATTTCCATATATTATATACTCAGCATTAATGAGATAGTACTAATCTTGAAGTTAAAAATGGGAAAAAGCCTTAACATTGAATATCTCACATTAGATTTTATTTTAATATTTTCCACAACATTAAGATGACCAAAATATATCAAAACATATTAAAATATTACATATATAATATTGGACCACTTTCTTACACCATACACCAAAATGAACTCAAGTGGATTAAAGACCTATATGTGATACCTGAAACCATAAAACTCCTAGAAGAAAATACAGACAGTAATTTCTTTGGCATTGGCTATAGAAACATTTATCTAGAATTATCTCCTCAAGCAAGGGAAGCAAAAGCAAAATTAAATTATTGGGACTACACCAAAATAAAAAGCTTTTGCACAGGGAAAAAAGCCACCAACAAAACATAAAAGGCAAACTATTGAATGGGACAAGATATTTGCAAATGATATATCTGATATAGGATTAATATCCAAAATATATAAAGAACTTATACAACTCAACACTAAAAGAACCAATCTGATTAAGAAATAGGCAGAGGACCTGAATAGACATTTTTCCAAAGAAGACATGCAGATGTCCAACAAACTCATGAAAAGATGCTCAACGTCACTATCATCAGGGAAATGCAAAATAAAACCACAATGAGATATCACTTTACACCTGTCAGAATGGCTAAAATAAAAAAAAATTAAAAAAGTAAAAAACAACAACCAAAAAACCCCCCAAAAAACAACAACAAAAAAAACACAAGAAATCACAAGTCTTGGTAAGGATGTGGAGAAAAGCAAACCCTTGCACACTGCTGATAGAAATATATATTGGTGCAGCCACTATGACAACAATATGGATTTTCCTCAAAAAATGTAAAATAGAATTAGCACATGCTTCAGTAATTCCACTACTGGGTGTTTACCTAAAGAAAATGAAAAATCTAATTTGAGAAGATATATGCATGCCTATTTTTATTGCAGCATTATTTATAATAGTCAAGATATAGAAGGAAAGAGCTGATCAATAAGGCACGGATAAAGAAGAAATGATATATATATATACAAATTAATGTGATGAAGTGGTATCACATATATATATATAACATATATAATGGAATATTCCTCATCCATTAAAAAAGGATGAGATTTTGCTTTTTACAACAACATGGATGAACCCAGAGGATATAGTGCTAAGTGAAATGAGCCAGACAGAGACAAATACCATATGGTTTCACTCATATGTGGAATTTAAAAAATAAAACAAATGCACAAACAAGGAAAAAAAAAGGGAAAAAAAACAGATTCTTAAATACAGAGAACAAACTGGTGGTTGCCAGAGGGGATGTGGATGGGTGGAGGAGTGAAATAGACAAAGGGGATCAAGAGTACAGTTATCCTGATGAGCACTGAGTAATGGAAAGAATTGTTGAATCATTATATTTACACCTGAAACTAATACGACACTGTGTGTTAATATACTTCCATAAAATATTATATAATACTTTTTAAGCATATGTAGTATTAAATGTTAAGAAATACCATACTCACTAATTAGAGAATAGATTCTTTAGTAGATAGACTTGGGCACATATGAACTCATTATCGTTCTAAACATTAAGTATTTGATGTTTGTCCCTTATCATTAAGATTGGGGGAAAGAAAAAATGGTATTAATACCCTAGTTAGAAAAGTAAGTTAAGAGAGTCTAGCTATAAAATAAACAGACCCGTAGGAACAGAGACCATGGCACAGTCAATTGCCTGGAGGAATTACTGCTACTTAGAAGGCACAAACAAATGGGCCTGAGGGTTGATGAGTGGCTTAGGCCAAAGAGAACACTCTAGCATGCACTCTACATTCAGCATTTAAAGAACAAGTAGAAATGCAGAAACATAGTGAAATACAAATGAAACAAAAGGTAATTTCAATACAAATAACAACAACAACGAGAGCACTTCATAAAAATCCATTTTAGCACACAGACTAAGATGTTCTGTAACCAAAATATAATAACGTTTAAACATTTTAGGGGATGAATAGAAGAAAAGGATGGTCAATGTCAAGACCTGAATTGGTGATCTGGACAATCAATTGAAACAAATATCTCAAAATTCCAAGCCAAGGTACCCAGACTGGGAAATCAAAAGGGAACAGATAAGAATCCAGAAGTCCCATTAGGTAGGACCACTACTTACACAATTCCATGGAAGCTATTCCTATAGCAAACAATCCTCTAGGTTTGTATGAGTGGTGTTCCCAGATCAGGAAAATTATCATGTGAATAGTAGGAGTTCAGAAAATGAAAAGAAAAGAGGATCAGAGGAGGTAGAATAGAGGAATAGAATATTTCCCTGCACTAAATAAGAATCAGGACATGGAGAAGGGTCATGGAGTCCCAGAAAGCTAGGTAAGAAAGAACAGTATCCTCCTGTAGCTGAGAATACCAAGGGCAAAGAAAAAATGTCACAAGCTCCCAGGCAGAACAATAAAAATAATATGTACTTTACAGAGAATGGAGAGCTGACCCTCACCCAGCTTGGCTGATAGACAGGTTAGTGGCCAGGGACTATTTTGAATAACAGCTTTTAGTACTGCAGAAAGCAGAAAGCTGACCCAAATCACTGCACTTACTGCCTGGGTCAGGGACGATGAGACAACTGGCTAGAGCAGGCCTCGACCTCTGATGTCTCATTCTGGGCTGTTAGAGCAAAGGCCAACACTGCATTGAGGGAAGAGCTTGAGTAGATCTGCCTTTTCACGAAGCCGCAGTGGAGGCCATACAACATTATCTTTTGAAAGCATTTTTTTTTTTCACATATTAAACTTTCATTGTTCTGAGGGCAGAAAGCAACTGAGTCAGAATAAAGTAAATGTACTTTGCTTACTTAGTATGTTAGTAAAATAAGATTTGCAACGGTTTTGGTATCAAAAGTAACAAAACTCTTGGTCTATCTTGTCTTGACAAAAGTCTGTCTAATCCCTGAGATTATACTGATGAGATGGAAACCTTCGGGCCAGTGGTCAGTGGGGAACAGGTGTTCTACAGGAAAGACGGCAGAGGTGGGAGGCTGAGAGATTATGTGATTTGCTACCCGCTATGCATTTTGAGAGAGTCTGAGACACCCACCCACATAACTTGGGAAGTTTTAGAAAAATAAGAAACAAGCAGAGGAATAGGATTTTTTTAAAGTTATTGTATGCTCCTTAATTAAGGTGAATTTTATCTACCTGTATCTGTTTAACAGATTTAACTCTTTGTCATCTCTTGCTGAGTAAGTAAACCGCTTTGGAACCTTCCTATTGCTAGTACTGATAATTTTGTGCTTTTAAAAATGTTATCATACTGGTATAACAATGATTGAAAAATATACATTGTGAAACGATTAACAATCAAACTAATTGACATATTCATCATTCCACATTATTTTTTGTTTGTTTCTTTTGCTTTTTGTGGGGAGAACATTTAAGATCTACTGTCTTAGTAATTCTAAGTATGCAACACAGAATTATTAACAATAGACACCATGCTATATACTATATCCACAGAATGTATTCACCTTTTAACCAAAAGTTTGTACCCTTTGATCAACATTTCTCCACAACCCCCCTGTCCCTGGCAACCACCATTCTACTCTCTTTGTATAAGTTAGACTTTTTACATTCCACACGTAAGTGATACCATGCAGTATTTGTCCTTCTCTGTCTGGCTTATTTCACTAGTGTAATGTCCTTCAGATTCATCATGTCGTCACAAATAGCAGGATTTCCTTCTGTTCTAAGGCTAAATAATATCATCTCTCTCTTTTTCTTTCTCTCTCTCTCTCTCTATAAATATCTATGTATAGATACATACATCTATATCTATAGAGAAAAAAAATATATATATTTAGATAGATAATCACACTTTCTTTAACCATTCATCTGTCAACAAACAATACACTTCTATTTTAGATTTATACCCAAAAAACAATGATCAATTTAGCTTTTAATTGACATTGAGATATGTAGAATAAAAATAATGTGCCCAGTCTTATGGCTCAATCAATTTAGATTTTTATTTCACTGGGAATGTCAAAGGAAGGCTTAATTAATGAATCTTTTACTGTATAGAAGCTTAATGCTACCTTAATGCAAATTTTTTAGATGTCAATTAATTTGTGATGCTTATTTGGAGCAATAAAAGAAGTAAGGAATATATATCCACTGCTTGGGGCAGATGGTACAATGTTAACAGAAGACACATAGAACAGACCTAATCTACAGGTTTCTCTCCCATTAAATAAAATGAACTTCAAGAGTAGATCAATTTCATTTAAATATATAAAATAGATCAAGTACAAGTTTAGATCAAGAATATTTAAACTTATGGAGAAGAGGAGAAAATGGTGGCAGGGGATTTTTTTACTTTAAATAAATTTGTCTCCAGAACCATTGGTTTATAAGTCAAACTTAAAAAAACAAAAAACAAACAAAAAAAAACAAGACAAAACAATACAAACCAAACCAAACAAACAATAACAACAAAAAAATGCAATGATTATTCAAAATTTCCTATCCTTGATCTGAGAGAAATCACTACAAAATTTTTCTGGAAAATAAGAGCATAGTGTCAATACCTTAATTACCTAAGCTTGTTATCTTCTGCAGCAAAATTCTAGGACAATAACAGGGAGCATGACATAATTGAAAGGACAACTCAAATGTACCAGTTCACTTTCAGTCCTTAACAAGATGTCAAGGGGCTCTGGCTGGCTCAGTCAGAAGAGCATGCCACTATTGATCTCGGGGTTGTGAGTTCGAGCCCCAGGTTGGGTATAGAAATTACTTAAGTAAATAAAACTTAAAAAAAAATGGGGCACCTGAGTGGCTCAGTCGTTAAGCGTCTGCCTTCAGCTCAGGTCATGATCCCAGGGTCCTGGGATCAAGCCCCGCATCGAGCTCCCTGCTCAGTGGGAAGCCTGTTTCTCCCTTTGCCTGCCACTCCCCCTGTTTCTGCTCTCTCTCTCTGACAAATAAAATCTTTAAAAAAAAAACAAACAATATGTCTAAATTTGATCAAAACACCATTTGTGGTTTATAATTTTGTTGTCTGCAAATGTTAAATTGAATTTGATTTTTTCCTTAAAATTAATGTGATAGGAACACAAATTAAATAATTCCACACAACCAAAATTAGAATGGAATAGAAGGGAAGGGAAAAGAAGGAAATGTGTCTTTGGTTTTGAAACTGGTTTAATCCTTCTGCAATCAGTTACCAAATAAATGTTTTTTGAATGAACTACTTAACCTTATTGGGTTACTTTATTATTATTATTAATTATTATTATTATTTACTCATCGTGTTGTGGAAATTAAAGGAAATAAAGTAGAGCACACAGCTAACTAGGAACCTGGCATAGTCATCTTACAGCAGGTCTGTAAGAGCATATCACCTAGTCTCTACCCTTTGCTTCCTCCATTCCAACCTTTAAGAATTTTATGACTGAGGCGCGCCTGAGTGGCTCAGTCGTTAAGCATCTGCCTTTGGCTCAGGTCATGATCCCAGGGTCCTGGGATCGAGCCCCACAGCGGGCTCCCTGCAGGAGCCTGTTTCTCCCTCTCCCACTCCCCCTGCTTGTGTTCCTGCTCTCACTATCTCTCTCTCTGTTGAATAAATAAATAAAATCTTTAAAAAAAAGAATTTTATGATTGAAAAACGTGGAAGGCATATCTAATTTATGAATACACATCTAGAAGGAATAGCTAAGATATTGGTTGACACAATCAAAATACATTTGTTGGCAAGACAAGAGGATGATCTCCACTTATTAGATTTAAAATGGGAAAAAAAATATAAGCCCTGATTTTATATTCAAAGACTCAGTTACACAAAACCAGATTAAAAGGATCCTGGTTTAACAGTAATTCCTGTTGAAAATATGTGTTGGATGGGGCGCCTAGGTGGCTCAGTCGTTAAGCGTCTGCCTTCGGCTCAGGTCATGATCCCAGGGTGCTGGGATCGAGCCCCGCATCGGGCTCCTTGCTCCATGGGAAGCCTGCTTCTCCTTCTCCCACTCCCCCTGCTTGTGTTCCCTCTCTTGCTGTGTCTTTCTCTGTCAAATAAATAAATAAAATCTTAAAAAAAAAAAAAAAAGAAGATATGTGTTGGAGTCAATCATCTGCCTATTAACTGCTTTTTTACCAAAAGATGTATGTGTATGTTGAAAAAGAACAAACTTGGGTCTAATTAATACATCTGTAATATTGAATTATAAGCAGGCTATAGTCTACTATGGACTAATCAAAGACCACTTGGAGTATTCAGTGCTGAAGTTGGCTTTTATAGTGGATATGGACTGGTAAGGAAGCCATTTAAAATTATCTTGCCTCCAGTCTGTTCTGAAGCTTTCCTTTAGTCTGAAAATACTCATTCTTATCTACTGTCTTCAAAAACTGGAATTCTGATTTTCCTTAAATTTTCCATGGAGCCAATTCCTCTATAATAATGTAGATGCTCCACACTATTCTGGATTTAACACCTTTGAATGCTGGTGTAAGAAAGTAACCATTCCAAAAGAAAGTCATGATTAAGACCTTGGTACACTATAAGATTGGTATTTCCAACATAGCTTGTTAAAAGATGGAGTGTGCTGTGTTGTCAAGCAGGCAGTATTGGGGGGTTGTTTAAACTGAGGTTATACAACTTTCTTTTAGAAACCTTGGGGGGTACCTGGGTGGATCAGTCAGTTAAGTGTCTGACAATTGATTTCAGCTCAGGTCATGATCTCAGTGTTGTGGGATGGAGCCCAGTGTTCTGGGGCATGGAGCCTGCTTAGGATTCCCACTTTCCTTCTCGCTATGCCCCTACCCCTCTTCCTCTCTTTCTCTCAAAAAAATTAAAGTAAAAATAATAAAAGAAAAGAAAAAGAAAGAAAAGAAAAAAGAAAGAAAAAAGAAACCTTGATATGAAGCTGTTTGGGTGGTTCTTATGTCCCTTTCAATTAAAAAAATATTTATTGAGGTCTCACTCAATGAAAGTAAATAGATAAATCTAAGAACATTCAGTATAAATGGATAACGATTTAAAAGTCAGTTACAACTTTAATTGATATTCAAATTCAAGTAAGATTTATTGAGCGTGTGCTATGTAAAATTTTATATCATAAACATTTACTGAACACAATTGATGTGCCAGACACTTAAGATACATTAGTGAGAAAAATACACAAAAATATCTGGCTTCATAAAGTTTTCATTCTGGTGGGAGGAGAGAGACAATAAAAATAAATATAATTGATATGTAAATTATATATTAGTTTGAAAGTGACCAGGCTATGAAGTAAACAAACAGCAGTGTAAGAGACCGTGATCACAGGTGCTGGGGGAAAGATAGGGTGATTGCAGCAACCACACTCTGCTGAGAGTTTTACAGTGTTTTACTCATGCCTAAATTTCACTTTCAAATAAAATAAGCCATACAAATTGAAAAATCACAGAAAAAAAAAAGATTTCAAATCACTACCAAGTTTTATATTAAAGGGCAAAGTCTATATATAAATTACCATGTACCAAGCAAAAAATAGTTCATTTTTTTTCAGATGTGCAACTATTTTCATTAACTTAAAAAAAAATTCAATATCTTGGAAGAATATTCAGAAAAAAGCTGAATGGCTCCTGCATATTACATCCTACATACCCTAATTTGAAACCTATTTAAGATGATTCTGGAGCACTCCCTAAAATCTATGACCTTCCTAAGATTGATTTCTATTATATCTTTAAATCCAAACACAACATGTCTATAGCCCCACTCCTTGAACTATACTTGGAAATTGGCTCCAATGTCTAAATCTTTGGAATAGGGTAGGGTAGTCTTGGGCCAAAAAAAAAAAAAAAAGCTGCTTTTGGTTGTTTTAGATAGACCTTGATATCCAATAAGGACCTGCTTGACCTTTTACACATGATTTTATATGCAGTTAAGAAGAAAAGCAGTTCTAGGAGTATCTGCCACGGTGCTACACTTTTCCACATATTTTGTTTAACATTAGCTGTATGGCATTTTTCTATTGCACGATTATAACATGCAATTTATTAAATTATATATTAAATTATGAAAATTTTCAATTTTCTAAGAGCTGCAAATTCCTGTTGTAGCAAAAAAAATAATAATTTATGTATTGTCCTAATTGTTTAAATATCTCAACCAGAAGCAAGCTTTAAGATATACAATTATATTGAGTATTGTTGGAAAACATAATTAAAAACAAAATTTCCTGCCAACTCAGCAAATTTTCCCCAAAGATCAAAGGGAAAAAACAATGGCTTCATCATTGAGTAAGCTTTACACCAGAATGTGATGCCCAATCACAGGCAAGCCACCAGAGAGATGGCAAAGTCAGAAAGAGATCTCACCCTTTTGTAGAGCCAAGCAGATACAACCCATTTGTTCAAATTCTCAAGATAAATGACAACTAGTCCTCCCGTAAAAAGACTTGACAACATCATTTATCACACAGAGTGCATCCTAAATTCACCTGGCAATCAGGATGACCATTTGTGTTAGCCAATTGGCCTTCTCCAAAGAAAAAGTTAACTTCCCTTATCTTTATGTTAGGTCACAGTGGGACCGGAGTGAGGCACCTGCCTATGTCAGGCTCCTATCCTCCCAATGAAACTGGGAAATGAGGACATTATCTTCCTTGATGATGACATTTCAAAAGAGATGGCTCCCTGGTCCTTGAGTTGAAACAGTCCTGGGTTGTAAAACAGGTAAGAGGCTTATTTCGTTAATAAAACAACTTACATAATCCAAAGAGGTGGAGAAAGACATTAAAATTACAGTTTTCTAAGGTCAATGCTCAAAGAAAAGGTGTCCCTTCCTTTTTTTTCCACCAGGGAGAATTATTATTATTTTTTATTATTAGAGATTGTATTTACCTTTACAGTACATTTATTTTTACATTATGTACACAATAAGGAATATATTACTTAAATGAACGTAAGATGTAAAATTTCTTGCATGCTTATAAATAATCATATTTCTTACAACAACTAATAAGGAGAGATTAATTGAGGAGAGCTTGACTCTGACAAAAAGTATTAGAACTGATGAGAGATATTTATATTGAAGTAAATAATAACAACTCTTTTTATAGCAATCTAAACTTAAACCAGCATTCTAACAAGAAGTTTTCTTTCCCCATTTAGTTTCTTTCCCTATATATGTCACATCAAAATAGTGACATTTTCTTTCAATATAGGTAAATTATTTAATTTGGCACATGAGCAAACTTCAGTAAATACTTAACTGACTAACATGGAAATACAAGAAAGCAAATAATTACACAATTTTGTATTTTTAAATATGTACTATGATGTCCTTACCCATGATCTCATTACATAGTCTATTTTCTAATAGTAGCAAAGGATAAAATAAAATGATGGCTATAAAAATATTTATTAATAAAAATGATAGTAAAAATATCAGATGCCACAGATAATATAATTAGGGAACTGAATTGTATTGCCAAGAAATTGAGAGAATATTGTGTGATCATAATTACTAGATTCGTGCTTGACAAAAAAATAACAATTTAGAAGCAGTCAAGGGACTATCTTAAACTGACTGGGATTTAGGATTATAATGGATAGTAAATACCTCCCAACGATCTCATAAAGAGTAATGGCTATATCCTTTATTAAAACTGAACTCCCTGTCTTCACATTCACTAGACAAAACTGAGAGCAAACGGACATATAAACCACTAAATGAGATATCTTTTTTTTTTTCTTTTGGGTTTTAAGCTGGAAGCTGTTGTTTCTTTTCCTTAGACCTTTGCACGGAACAAAACTCATGGTAAACAATCTAATAAGTAATTTTGTTTAGTTCAGTTTTTACTTTATAATTTTATTTTTTTTTTAATTTTTTTTAAAGATTTTTTTTTTTTTTTTTTTTTGACAGAGAGAGACACAGCGAGAGAGAGAACACAAGCAGCAGGAGAGGGAGAGGGAGAAGCAGGCTTCCTGCTGAGCAGGGAGCCCGATGTGGGACTCGATCCCAGGACCCTGGGATCATGAGCTGAGCCGAAGGCAGACGCTTAACGACTGAGCCACCCAGGCGCCCTTACTTTATAATTTTAAAAGGAGTGACATTTAGGAGCAATATTTCATGAGCTCACCGGGCTGGATATAGCACAGGCATGAAGCAGTTCCATTGTAAAGGAACAACTGCATCAGTGAAGCAGCAAGATAGTGGACAGGAGATCATGTGCCCTGATATCAACCAGGCCTTGATAAATGGACTCTCAGTATATGCTTGATGATACACAAAACATTAAGTGAAAGTTTCTGTGTACCCAGCATCATTTCGTTAGAGACTCACTGATAAAACTGCAACTTAGTAAAAGGAGGAAAACAGATTTTCTTTAGAAAATTGTCAATACTTTTATTGAGAATCTAATAAGAATCAGTAAGTAATTAAAAGATAAGAACTTTCTAAATAACTTGTTGGATACACTCATCACAATTATACTCTAATTTAAAATTCAAATGTGAGATGAGTAAACAAAAATTAATGATTTTAAGCACTTATAAAACTGTTCCAGATAAATACTCCTTCAAGAATAAATGTGTAGAGGTGCTTGAAAATGTAATTGCTGGGGACGCCTGGGTTGCTCAGTCGGTTAAGCATCCAACTCTTGGTTTCAGCTCATGTCATGATCTTGGGCTTCTGGGATGGAGCCCCACTCAGAGGGGAGTCTTCTGTCTCCTTCTCCCTTTGCTTGCTTTCTCTGTCTCTCACTCTCAAATAAATAAATCTTAAAAAAAAAATCTAACAGTACATGAGTGACTAGAAGACACAGAGACTGCGATTATTCCTCTTGGACTCTTCAAAGAAAAGCCATAATTTGAAGGTAACTCCTAGACTTCTTTTAATTAGAGAATATCAGATGAAAATTTGGGTTCTGCAATTTACCAATTTTGTGATCTTGGGTCATTTAGTCATCAGTATTATCATAGTACAAATAGTACTTACTCTCAGGATGTTAATAAAATTAGACATATGCCTGGCTTACAATAAGTGCTCAATAACAGTAGATTTTCTACTGCTGTTTGAGCTTCTGTATATTCCAGCTTCAAAATGATCCAGGAACTGTGTACACCCTGGTTAATCACTGACAGAAAGTTATATAGCTAAAATCTAAGTGTAAGGGCAAAGAAATATAAATATGCCCAACACATTTTTGAAAATTTTAATTAATATTTCTCCAACCTATATAATGAAGTATGAAAGCACCAAAATAAAAATAAAATAGTTTCCTTACAGTAATCTATACCACACAAGATATAACAAGAGAAAACTTGAACATGGGAATAATAACAGTAGAAAAATAGGTGAAGCAGGGAATAAAGTTAGTGTAAAGAATGCATGCCATTAGGAATTAGCAAGAGTAACATATTTGGCTTTGAGCTTCCTAGTAAAAATGCAAAGGATAATATGTAAGTTTAAAATGTGTTAATTTCCTTAAAAAAGAACAAAGGAAGCCTTTTTTTTTTTTTTTGCCTCTACTGAGATCTGAAAGAAATTTCTCATGTAGGTCTTTAAAATGGGAAATTGTTTTAAACAAAAGAGAAACATGCTGCTGCCCCCATTAACAACAAACTACTGTATTTGGTAAGTTGTTTCTATCTTAAAATGGTCTCCTTTGGTGTCAACACATAATGCCAAACAAAGAACAGCAATTCTCTGATGAGCTACAATAATGTTGGTTTATGTATCACAGTTCTTTTGGTCAAACTTGAACAAAGTAAAAAAAAAAAAAAAAATATATATATATATATATATAAAGTCTTTTTTTAAGTTTTTATTTAAATTCAAGTTAGTTATCACATAGTGTTTTATTAGTTTCAGGGGTAGAATTTAGTGATTCATCATTGCATATAACACCCAGTGCTCATTCCATCAAGTACCCTCCTTAATGTCCATCACCCAGTTACCCCATCTCCCCACCAGCTCCTGTCCAGCAAACCTCAGTTTGTTCCCTGGAGTTAAGAGTCTCTTATGGTTTGTTTCTCTCTCTGTTTTTCTCTTATTTTACTTTTCCTTCCCTTCCCCAATATGCATATATATACACACAGACACAAAATTTCTGTATGTGTGTACATGTGTTTGTGTGTGTGTGTGTAAAGCACTACATGAGTTAACTTGGTAGTGCTAATTCTGAAGAAGTATAATCTATGATATGCATATTCTTGGTTTCTAGGCTTATCATCAAGATGTAGATAGATACCAGTGAAAGAGAATAGATTATACCCCTTAGAAATTAGTGTTACCAAAGTGCATACATGCAGTTCTTTGATGAGATTTTTTTATCCCTATATATGTAGAAAAGAGGATTAAACCTTTACATCATATGGAACAATGTAACAAAAAGATGGATTCCATTTAATCTTTTTTTATTGATATATATTAGTTCCCCAAAAGCAATGTTCATACATTTTGACCAAAATAACCTTGATGCAGGTCATTAGGAAATTCATGTTCTGTAAGTTTTTTTTTTTTTTTAAGATTTTATTTATTTATTTGAGAGAGAATGAGATAGAGAGAGAGAGAGGATGAGAGGGGGGAGGGTCACAGGGAGAAGCAGACTCCCTGCTGAGCAAGGAGCCCGATGCGGGACTCGATCCCGGGACTCCAGGATCATGACCTGAGCCGAAGGCAGTCGCTTAACCAACTGAGCCACCCAGGCGCCCTCATGTTCTGTAAGTTTTAATAGATCTGTTAGGTTGCCCAGAGATCTAAGATATCGTTCAAGATCACTGAAAGCCTATTGAAATTTTACTGTCTAAAATATTCTAATTATTTTAGTTATATAGAAAGATCTTAGAGTTCAAACTTTTTATTTATCTTATCAAGTACATTTTGCAATTTCTTTTAAGTCTAATTTTGTGAGTTACACTTTGATACGTTATATTTTTGAATTTAAATTAATTTCATGTAGGCTAGAGTCATACCTTTTGTTATTTAGCCAGCTTGTCTTTGACTTTTAGAACAGCATTATAGGGCGCCTGGGTGGCTCAGTTGGTTAAGCGACTGCCTTCGGCTCAGGTCATGATCCTGGAGTCCCTGGATCGAGTCCCGCATCGGGCTCCCTGCTCGGCAGGGAGTGTGCTTCTCCCTCTGACCTTCCTCCTTCTCATGCTCTCTGTCTCTCATTCTCTGTCTCTCAAATAAATAAATAAAATCTTAAAAAAAAAAAAAAAGAACAGCATTATAAAAAAGCTGTCAGCCTTATAGATTTTTTCAAGAATCTAGTTTGGGGAAAGCTATGCAAAAATATATCTGTTTAAGGGCAAAATGCACTTATGATGTTAACATGGATCCATTTTGCCAATATGCTTGTAATTTTTTGAAATTCTGCCCAATCTGTATGGAATGAAAACAATGCAAATGCCTACATAAGTTAGCAAGAAATTGGGGAAAACACTGTGAAGGTCTTTAAAGATGAGACATACTCCTCTGCCCAGGATGTTTCAGAAGTAGTTCTCTTAGTTTATTTTTAGAATTATGACCCCAGAATTCCATTTAGAAGGACTTTCATTCAAATGCAGGAAAGAAAGGGAGCTGAAAGGGAAGGTACAAGTGACTCACTGACAAAAATAGGCTGGAGAATAGTAAGGTGAATCATGCATAATAAATGTGAATGAATCAAAAGGGTTAGTGGAAAAAAATGTTGAATTATATAAGTAGAAAATGTCTGTGTCCAGATTATAGTGTCTATCTATACTAAACAGACAAAATAATGTAGTGAAATAACAGGAAGGATTAATGGTAATAATTTGGAAAAAGAAAGAGCATACTATGCAATGTTTTCCAGAGAGAATAACAGTAATTACAGATAGCAATTGATAATTTTATACACACATACACACAAATAACCCATAGATAGACATATTTCAAAGATTAAGTTTTATTCTCAAGATTATTCCCTTCTTGGATACTCCTCATATAGTGAACTAATCCTCTACTTTGCAGCTTTCATCCCTGCAATTTTACTTTTACTCACTACTAAAAATTGAAATGGTTAATTTACAATTCAATACTATTTTAAACTATCTTTCAGGTTTGTTACAATAGCTACAGTCTTTTAATCTTCAATATAGTCTTCCTTTCTGTTTTGTGTTCTGTGCAGGAAAAATGTTCACAACACATTGTGTTTGAATCCTATTCATTATTTCTTGACAATGAACACTATCTACCACAAAGTGGCATCATTTATTTCATTCATATGAGCATTTTATTAACCAAAAGTTTTTAATGATAAAATCAAGTATTTTGAGGGTTCCATTGATCATACGATGCCAAATCATTTTTATGAACACTTATATTACTTCCCCTGACAAATTGGTAATGTCACAATTTACCCCGACTCTGCTGCTCTCTGAATACCTATCTGACGAGTAGTGGTGTCAGTTCTAAAAATAAATAGAAGATAATTTTCGAAGAACTCAAGGATATCTTAAAACACTTTTGTTACTTTTTATCGCAGAGACTTCTTAAACTTGTTTCATGAAAATGATAGTGAAATGTGAGTATCTTGTAATATCTGTAATATAAATGGATATCATAACTTTTGAAAGATATTGTGTTTCAAATTTAAGGGATGAAGAATTTGGGAAAGAGATTAAAATGCTCCTGGCCTCAGGCAGCTCATTAATTCTACACGGATCTAGTCTCATATGTCCTTCAAGAACATATTTGAAATCTCCTAGTTTAAGACCTTGTTTTATTTTTTGAATTATATGTCATTTGAGGAACATTAGTTCTGTATTTTCAACATTGATGTCAATATGTCCCCAAACTGATTAGTATCAAAAAAAGGAAGAGTCTTACTGACATGCACTAAATTGTATGTCATTTGTTCAGCTTAATCAGTGGGGAAGGGGTGGGGACAGGAGAAGCAACATATTTGAAATATAACTGCTTTTATATTGAAAAGCAGTTTTATAACAGCACATTTTCCCCTCTTCTCATTACACAATTATGGCTTCATCGTCATCATAATGCTAATACATAAGTATCTCTTATCAACACAGATAACCTTCGAATATTTGAGTGTCATAATTCTTTTTATGCTTTGTGGAAAGATGCATGTTTATAAAAATTGTAAATGAAAAGTCTATACAATTCTAATTAAATTTAGAACATTTCATTAGCTTTAGAGTATGTACAACAATAATGAAATGGTCTGACATATTTGTTCATAATTTTAAGGTATAAGTCTGAATCAATAATTTTCCACTAAATGTCAGATTTATCCATACAACTTGATAGTCATCAGAAAATGTGTGGTTTATAGTTGCAAAATTGCCATATATTATAGCATACAGCAATGAAATGGTTATTTGACCTCTTTTGCTCTTACAACCAACCAGCTTCATTGCTTTCTCTTTCATCTGAACCAACTTTGATATCTTACCAAGATTATTACATCAAAAGTTCCCTGTTTCTTGCCTTCTAATATACTATTTCTTATCTATAGACCAGAATAAATTTATTAAATTGGAAATCACATTAGATCTCATCCTGTTAAATTCTTTTCAATTATTTCTATTTCCTTAAAAATGGCTTTCAGAAAACTAAGATGTTTTGGCTTATCAGAATCTTATTTTATTGGTTTATCTGAATTTTAATTTCACTTAATGTTTAGAACTCTATTTTCACTTAATAACACTCTCCTCCACTTTAACTACATCTAAGGTATATTTTCTTTTAGTTCCTTGATAATAAAAAGCATATTCCTATGTCAGGGCCCTTGTACATGTTGGCTAAACTGCTGGAATCTTTTTCTGGCACCTTTGCATGATTTAATATTTGACTTCAGTCAGGTTATAGCTCACTGGATTCCTCACAGAGGTGCCACTTGGATGTATTTTAGCTTTTATGAAATGATGATGATGGCTTCTGCTGATGTTATTCCATTCACTTTTAAAACTTTATTTTTTTTAAGATTTATTTATTTATTTGTCAGAGAGAGAGAGAGCGTGCACATGCAAAAGCAGGGGGAAGGGCAGGCAGAGGGAGGAGCAGGATCCTGGCTGAGCAAGGAGTCCAATGTGGAACTGGATCCTAAGACCCTGGGATCATGACCTGAGCCAAAGGCAGACGCTTAACTGACTGAGCCACCCAGGAATCCCTAAAACTTTACTTACAGGATTTGACTGAAAGTCATATTTACATGTTTAACTGGTTTTTGATTATTACTGAAAGTAACAGATAAAACTATAAAATCCATAACAGAAAACTGAGGTATTCGCAATACTGATTTGACAATGATTTATTGGATATGACCCCAAAGGCAAAGACAACAAAAGAAAAAAAAAATAGGCAAATTGGACTTCCTAAAAATTACAAACTTTGGGGCACCAAAGGATACTTCCAACACTGTGAAAAGGCAGGCTGCAGAATGAGAATTATATTTGTGTATCATATATCTGATAAGGGACTAACATCCAGAACATGTAGAATACTCCTGAGACAAAGCAACAGCAAAACCGCCTCTTTCAAGAATAGGCAAAGAAAAAAAAAAAATAGAGGTTCCTGGGTGGCGCAGTCAGTAAAGCAGCTGACTCTTGTTTTTGGCTCAGGTCATGATCTCAAGGACCTGGGATAGAGTCCAGGATCAGATTCCGTGCTCAGCAGGAAGTCTGCTTCAAGATTCTCCCTCTCCCTTTGTCCCTCCCCCTGCTTGCTCATACTCTCTCTCTAAAATAAATAAATAAATAAATAAATAAATAAATAAATAAATAAATAAAAATGGGCAAAGAACTTGAAAAAATATTTCTCTAAAGAAGATATATGAATGCGCAAGAAGCACATGTAAAGATGTTCAGCATTACTCATAATTAGGGAAACACATCAAAAATCTCCAATTAAATACTGCTTCCACCCATTAAGGCAGCTACTGTCCAAAAAAAAAAAAAAAAAGAACAAGTCTTGGAAAGAATGAGAAAATATTTGGAACCTTTGTGCACTCTACGGTGTTTTCAAAATGGATCATAAGTAGGTCCATAACATAAAGCTTTAAAATTTGAAGGGAAAACATAAGAGAGAATCTTTATCATCCTCTTTCTCTTTTTCCTTCTCTATGTGCATTCATCTAAATATATATACATATATAATGTGTACATATATAATTTTCATGAAAATATACATATGTAGATTATATGCATATATAAAATATGTATTTATTTGTGAATCATTTTGAAAATAGTTTACTGATATTATGCCTTTTTATAGTTAAATATGTCAGTGTCTATTTTCTACATGTTTTGGAGATCTCCAGGGTCAGTCTGGTTTGAGAATTCACTTGAAGGACTAAGAGAGCTCAGAAAAGCTGTTATTCTCACAGTTAGGGTTTTGTACAGCAAAGAGATAACAAATTAAATCAGCAAAGGAAAAAGGACCTGGGATGGGGTTCAGGAAAGACCAGGCACTGTTGTCCAGTTGTCTTTTCCCAGTGGAGTCATACAGACAGCGTTTCATTCTCTTGGCAACAATGTGTAATAACATGTACAAAGTATTGGCAACCAGGTAAGCTGACTCAACCATGGTGCAGAGTATTTTCACTGGGGTGGTCACATGGAACACCCATGTGACTGACTTTAGTTACTCTGTCTCCTCATTACTTTTACCTAATCTGCTGTCCATATTCCAATTTGGTCAAATGACCAAATACTACTCTTTATAGTAATATTTTCTTCCCTGATAATACCGAGTCTAAGACCAGGTATTGCTTTTAGCTGTCAATTCTCTTTAATCTCCTTTAATTGGAAATAGTTTATCAATATTTCTTTGTCTTTTTTTAACATTATTTTTTTAAATAATAAGACCATCTTCTTTTTACATAAAATGTCTCAGTTTGAGTTTGCTAATAATTTCTCTTTATTTTATTCAGGTTTTTCCTCCTCAAACAAAATACTCCGTATACATCATGGTGTCATTCTCAGGGTAAGACATTATGAAGCCACAATGTCTATGTACCCTTTGACTGATATTTATTTTGGTCATCTAGTTGACATATTGCTTAACTTCTTATGATTTCTCCTCACAACCATAAATTTGTAGGAAGAAAATAATCCCAAGTCATGACCTCCCTCTCCTACCATGAGATTTAACTATTATCAATAAGTAAATGCTACATCTTTTGACTTCAGTTTGATAAAATGCTAATGGATTGAAGAAAACAGTAAGTCATAACAATGAAACAAGAGTAACGCCCTGGAAGGCAAACAGTCTGGGTTTTATACTTAGTACCACATTTTAGAGCAGTGTCACTTTGGGCAAGTCTATTTCTTGATCGGTAAAATATAAGTCATAATTACCTCTAAATAACAGGATTTTTATAAGGATGAAATAAGTTAAAATGCAAAGCACTGAGATCACATATTGATAAAAAGTTTCAATAAAATTTTAGCACCTATTATGAATTACTTCTTTTGTGGCTATTAACAAAATTATTATTGTTTCTATATATTAAAATGATGTGGATTTCTCTTGTTGTTGTTGTTGTTGTTTCCAGACACTAATTGTTTGTAATGTTTAGGTGAATCAAAGTGACAAAACACAGGATTGCTTCTTTAATAGGAAGTTTGTAAACAGTATATTATTTGAAGTAGGTCATTTTAAGGGAGAAAAAATATGAAAACAACAATAATATTAATGGTTTAAATTGTACTTTTTTAGAATATAGTCCTTTTTTATTCATTCTAGTAATAAAAGTGGGATTTGGTGCTAAATATCATGATCAGACAATTTCCTCTGGGTATGCTCTTCTTGAACTCTTTATCTACTGATGCTGAGAAACCTTAATTAAAATGAACTTATTAGCAGTTTGCAATGTACTTAATGAGTTGGGCAACTGACATCTCAATATGGAGCAATTGCATTTAAATAGAAAAAAGATGATTGTGGGAACTTAGAGTTCACTGAAAGTCCTTATAATATAAAGGCCTCGTTTATAACACGGTTGGATTGCTGTTATCAGTTCTCATAAATATGCCACTTGAATGCCAGTGGGAGATCTTCTTAGTTCATCATTCGACGGAAGATTTCAGTTTAGCAGGACTGGATTCAGTCTCTGTAAGCACAAAATATATATGCTATTTGTATAACTTTAACTTTCCATTTAACATCCTACCACCATGTATTTTAAAAATATGTATCATTACATAATTGCTTCTGATATTTTTTCTAAACTTTCCTATATGATCTGAAACTGTCTAATCAGAATTTATTTTTTGTATTGTTCCTGTAGTCTATGTAGATGAAATAAGATCAACAGAAAGAGTGAATGGTATTTATTATGAAAAATGCTACATATTGATATTTGGTTGTTATGCATTGATATTATCTCTCACTGGCTTTTAAAAACACATGTGATGCTGCATGACTCAACACAGTACCTGGGCAATTTGGAACACTTAATAAATGTCAATTGCATTTGAATCTTTTCTCTCCATCCATGTAGAACTATTTATGAATATAAGGAATTTCTTCAGAAAGGTACAATCCATATCAAGTTGGTAACCAATTGAAATGAGCAGTTTTAAGAAGACTGAACGAAAATCAGAGGTTTAGTTGACTGAGATTCGTTTGGTGCTTTTTTTTTTTAATTATTTATATATTTGAGAGAGAGAGAAAGCAGGGACAGGGGGAGAGGGAGAGAATCTCAAGCAGACTCCCTGCTGAGCATGGAGCCTGACGTAGGACTCTGTCCTGCAACCCTGAGACCATGACCGTAGCTGAAATCAAGAGTCCCAAGCTTAACCGACTGAATTACCCAGGCTTCTCAAGATTCCTTTGGTCTTAAATTGTTTTTCCTCAGCTTCAATTTAAAGTAAGACTCACAGGAAAAAGTGAAGTGGAAACTATATAAATAAATATGATAATAAGTATATTGAAATCCATCATGTCACAAATACTGTATACTTTTAATATTTTTTTCATTTCTCTTACAAATTATTAAATATTTCAATTTCCACAAAAATAGAAGGATGGAAGTACTGTGTGCCATCATCCTTCTCCATCAAATCTAACATTTAACCATGTATGCTTCATAACACAATTGAAGTCTCCTATATTTCTCTTCCCAATTCCATGCCATTATATTGAAGTAAATAGATGATTTTTTAAAAAGAATTTATTTATTTATTTATTTGAGAAAGAGAGTGTGTGAATGAGTGGTGGGGTTGCAGAGGGAGAGAGTGGGAGAAGCAAACTCCCCGCTTATCAGGGTTGCGCTCCATCCCAGGACCCCAGGATCATGACCTGAGCCCAAGCAGATGCTTAACCGACTGAGCCACCCAGGCGCCCCAAAGTAAATAGATGATTTAAAGCAATGTTTCATTGTGTTGTTTATCATATTTATGATATGGTAGTTACATCCCTGTGTTCTAATTTTTCCCTACACTCTCTTGCCATATATGTGCTTGTGTGAAAGATGGAGGTGGAGGGGGGAAGCTCTGTGGAATGTTCATGTCTCTCACTTTGCATATATTCATGTTATGGAAACAGAAAATAAAATAATGTTTTTTCCTGTTATGTTGTTATATTATTTTAGCTTTACTGAGGTTTAATTGACAAGTAAAATCGTATATATTTAAGGTGTACAATGTGATGATTTGACTTATATACTTTGTGAAATGATTACCATAATTAGGTTAATTAACATACCCATCACCTCCTATGGTTACCTCTTTTGTGTGTATGGGTGTCATAAGAATGCTTAAGGTCTATTCTCTTAGCAAATTTCAGAGACACAACACAGTGTTATGAACTATAACCTCCATACTATATATTAGATCCCTAGAATTTATTCATCTTATATCTAAAGGTTTGTATTCTTTGACCAGCATCTCCCATTTCTTTACCCACCCAGGCCTTGGTAATCACCATTCTAAAATTCTGTTGCCTGTTTATATGAGTTCTTTGACTTCTTTCCTTCCTTCCTTTCCCTCTCCTTCTCTCCCTCTCTCTCTCTTTCTTTCTTTGAATGATAGATGCATAGGATATATAAAATACCAACATTTGCTCTTCATGCATCTGTTTCGTTTTAGAATGCTGAGTTTTGGTTTTTACTTTGTTTTGTCCTGGTTGTATTTTTACCTCTCCCTCCTTTTTAATTGACTATATGGATAAAATACATTCTAATGAACTTAGTTGGAAATGTAACTTAAACATTACTCTTCAGAGTAAAGAGAGTGAACTTAGGGAATAAGGGCTTCATCTGTTCCATCCATATTCTTTGCTTAGCCTGAGATCATTCGATTGACCAAAACATTTGCCACTCCCAGTTTTGTTACAGCAGATTGATTCAAGTCCTATGTTCCTGGTCCCCAGAAAACTTTGACTTTCTTACCGCTGGTTAAGAGTGAAAAAATAAACATTAAAATGTAAGAAGAATAAATTTTCGTTTGCAATGGGCATTATCCTTTAAATATTTACTTAGATTAATTCTGTAGACCTTTGGATTTATTCAAGAGAAAAAATATAACAACTTAAGTAAACATCTGTGGAATACTTTAAAAAACTATTTGTTTCTTTTAGGTGAATATCATTGCATGTTTTATTTTCTGTAGGATAACCTGAATAAGTTTACACAGAGTCCTGAGTTTGCCCATAATTTCAGTGTCTAGTTCTCTTGCGAAATTTCTAGGCGATCTTCCTCAGAATTCACTTTGAAATAGATCAGTAATGTCCAAGTGTTTTACGGATTTAAACACTCTTTTAGTTCCTGTGGGTGGTTCCAGGAAACTTTGTTTTTACTCTGTGACTACCTACCTGGCCATAGATGATTGGATGAGAGATAGACATTGAACAAAACAAAACAAACAAAACCCCCCAAACAACAAACAAACAAATAAAACTCTTGTTCGGGCATTTGCAACTGAAGTTGGCCTTTATTGATTTCTTGAACTGGGGACAGGTTTCCAGACAAACTGAGTGAGTGAGACAGATATCTTCCACCATGTGCATGACAAAGAAAATATTAGTCTCGTGGGAAAAAGAAAAAGAAAAAGAAACTAAAAGGCAGAGAAAAATCATAGATAAGAAAAGCCTAGTGGTGACAATGAGAAAAAGACATCCTGTGATTTGGATACTGCTTTTATTTTCTATTCTAAACCTGAATCTCATTTGTAATATATGTCCTTGTGTTTCTCAGAATGAAATGCTATTATTAAAGCAGGCTGAACAAATTTCATCAATCATATCCAAATGATCCTTCATTGGGACATTCACCATTAGTTTTCTCAGTATCATCAGGGCAAATAATATCCTCTTTGTTTTAGCAAATCCAAGCAAAAAAGAAGTATCTGTGTTTAAGTCATTGACAAAAGCCTGGGAGTTGGATTGTCATCTTTAGGATTTACTACAGTGCCATATGGCTATTCAATAAAGTGACAACAAAGCTCACATTGTGAATATCTATTTAAGTTTCTTAAATAAAACTCTTAGATTTAAGTTTTGAATGAAATATTTCCATAAATACTTTATCCATGTCAATGTTATTATTTTGATTGAATAATAATCACTGATAGGATAGAGTTGAAAAGCAGAACTTCTCAACTTGGACCATGTGGGTTGGAAATCCTCATTTTATCTTTTATTAGTTATGTACTCTTGGGGAATTTACTTGAATTTTTCATCTGTGCAATGGGAATATGTGCCTTCCTTTTAAAAATATTGTAAAAGTTAAAGGAGTTTATAAATTTAAAATCTTGAGGTCATGATTCTTAGTGTTTAGGAACTTAAAATTGTTTTTGTCATGGTTTTTTATTAGCATATCATTAAGAAAAATGTATTTTTACAAAAGTATAAAGATAGCATTATGATGAAGTAGACACAGTGTGAATAATGGATTTGGTTTCATGGGAAAAGCACTGAGAAAGAGAGTAAGCAAGCATTTATTTCTCAAGGAATTGTATTCAGGTGATTAGAGACAATGTATCTGTATGTCATAATTGTAGCTTCCTGTATTCTCTTAAGTCCATGGAGACCCACTGACAAGAGTATTTTAATAATATAAACACAGTCTGCATTTAGGTGGATTTGCTAAATCAGGGGAGTAGTGTGGTTCCTAGGTTGTACAGTTGGGTACTAGTTAATATTATAGGGAAAATACGATTAACACAAGTCCAGACCATTATTTTCCTGATGGACCTGTAAAACTTTTCCAACTAATTCTCCATAAATAGTTTAAAATACATGAAATCTACTCCTTGCTACGAATTTTACACATATGCCTTTGAAAAATAGATCTCAATCATTACCCCTATTTTTCAAGTCATTAACCCTCAACACAATACTCATTTTTGAATCACAGAAATATGCCCTACAGGTTTGGGCAGCTGTGTTGATAGGAGGCAACAGGCTGTTTTGGCTTTAGAAATTCGAAAGCCTCAATACCTAATGATTTACTAATTTTCTTTTAAAAATCCTTTGTTGTCAGTTGTTCATATAATCAGCAATGTGTGAAATTTAGGTGTCTGACTCTGCTCTCTGCAGGGGATTCCTTTAATTTGGATTTGTCCTCACATTTGAGTCCAGCCATCATAGAAGTCCATGCTTTGATATTATGACAAAGCCCTGGGAGAATTACATTACCTTCAGTGCTCTGTAAGCTTTTTCATCCACTTCATAATTGGCCCGTTCCAATTGCTAATACAGCTAAGAGCGATATTAACTCAAGCCAAATGCTTCTTTTCTTTTCCCCTTAATGATTTTTTTCTACTCATCCATCACTTGTTGTTTTCTTAATATGCCATGAATCCTGCGTTCCTATTTTTTTGTTCTGTTTTGTTTTCTTTTAAACAAGAGATACATGGTAGAATGACAGTCACATTACGCATTCTAGAATCTGCTACTTAATAATTACATGCCTTTTAGCTAATTACTTGACTCTCTGACTTAAGCTTTATTAATTATTATTTTTTTATTTTTAAGTAATCTTTACACCCAGTATGGGGCTCCAACTTACAACCCTGAGATCAAGAGTTGCCTGCTTTACCAACTGAGGCAGCCAGGCACCCCAAGCTTCTTTTATTTTTAAATTGAATTTTAGAGTATAAAATGAAACACTAATTAAAAACATGTATTTACTACTCATTCTGTATTCCCTCTGCAGTTATCAAGCACCTCTGCTGGTTGTGGATCTTTGTCTGATGGGATAACTCAAACCTTCATTCCTGAGGTGTCTGAACCGTTAGCACTCCTGCCTAAATTGGGTCATTGTAGTTTTCCATAAGTTTTAATCACAGGAGATGGTAATACTAGGAGATGTCCTAAAGGATTTCCTATGTTCCGGATATAGTCCTTATGTCCATTGTGCCTCCAGCCCAACTGACCCTTGGTAATCACTTCAGCCAGTACATTACTTTCTTCTTTGACTATTCATTCAGAGGTATAAGGAGCCAAAGTGGCCAGGTAGCAGTCTGAACTTCTAGGTCAATCTAATCATTATTGTATCTTCCAGTGGAAATAAAAATTTTGCTGATGGATTGCTAAAAGTAACAGTAGGTGGTGCCATTTATGCAGATGACGTAGCAATAGTAGACTGCCCATCTATTTCACTTTTAGGGAAGCCATGCTCAACTAGCCAATGCCACAGACTATTCTGATCACTGCTTTGGCTTGACTGTCCACTATGGTAACCACGCTTACCTTGTCTCTGACAATTAAGTGACGCACTTGAGCCTTGCAACCCTGGGTTCCCATTAACCCCATTGAATTTAGTGATCCAGTTTGACGGTAGAGTTTTCCCTGTGATATCAGATCTACTGAGAATAGCAACCACAGAGCTCTTAAAGCATGCTGGGTATCTTCTCAGAAATATTTTTCTTATAGTAATGGTGAGATTGTGTTTTGTCCTCTGTAATGTCCCAGGGTGGGTGCGATCTTACATGGAAGTGCTCTCTAGCATTCCCATTTTCCTAAGCCTATAGATACAGTATACCAAGGTAGTTTTGGCAGTTCGACTTCATTTAGTATAGGCCACCTTTGAGTCCATATTTCTGCCAGCCAATTAAACATCTAGAATCTCTGCTTCCTGGGCTTGATCAATAATTTTGGCCTCATTTAACTTGTATTCCTGTCAGCATAATCCTTCACCTTAACATCCATTCTCACATATACTCCCCAAATTTCTGTTTAAATTGGGAAGACCACACCGTTTTTATGACATGCAGCAACCTCTTCATAAATAGCTCACTCTTTGAGTCATGCTGGGACTTGAGTCTATTTATATGTCTAGAAGCAAAGAGGGATGGTGGGAGCAGGCCCTGAAGAGAGAATCGACAATGCCTGGAAAGGAAAATACCTCAGGAGAAGCTATTACAAATATTTTAGACAACGGTGGGCTGAACTTTTCAGATAGGGGTAGAAGGAATGCTTCTCTTGGCAAAAAAGGCTCATCAGAATGTAATGGTTCCATATCTCCAGCTTCATTGGAACCCATTTTAAATTTCAGGATAGTCATGTGCCATCCTTGTGTTGATCATTCTGACAACTCTGAGCATTATGATTGGTCTAGCCTGACAATGTACCCTTTCTTGTGTTCGGGGAAGCAGGAATATTGCCAGAAAAAGATGAGGATGAGGTAAGATGACAACAGTAGTTGCAGTATTCTTTCTTTCTACTTTCTAACTGTCTAGCACACACACACACACACACACATTCCTTAAACACACCTGTTAATACACACAATTTCAAAATTTCCCTATCTGATACACAGCTATTATTCTACATACATCTGAAAACACACTCAGAAAAGGAGAAAACCCTAAGTCAGATTCAGTTTTTTCACTCATTTCCTAGTCCAAGGACCCTACATTTTCTGTATTCTTTTTAGTCAGGCCTGGGTTTGTCTCAACATAATCATTAAATTTATGGGCTATATGATAAATTTAACTGCCTTTCATTTAGCCTGTATTTAATAACCAATGGAAAGTTGAGTAACTCTCAAAAAATGGCCATCTAGAAAAGAATAGCCATGAAAGTAGCCCCTATCAGTCACTATATAGAATACTCACCCCCCCCCCCCCACAGGCCAGGGTATAAAAGAAACTGGAAGCACTTACTTTACAGAGAATGGAATGAATAAATGAATGCACTTTTGTAAAGTGTTTCAGATTCTTCCCACTGGAAATATTCCCTTTCTCCTTTTTCCACCCACCAAAGAGGGCCACTGGGTCTGGAAAGAATGACAATTAAGCAGCAGGACCTGGATCCATTCCCCTCCTGGTTAAGCATACCCTAAGCAGATAACCCAGTTTAGTCCCTTTGGAAACATTTTCCTTTTGGTATATAGATTGGTGACATTTGTAGTGGGAGGTTCCTAATCTGTGGAACAGAGCCCTTGGTTTAAGTGTGGTAATCCTAAATTATGCCAGGATCTCTGGATTTCCACTGCATGGTTCCATAAAACTGTCACACAAGGTAAGTGGTTATCCGGGTATAAAGTAACTTTTTTATAACATACATGTTCTAGGCTATGTGAGGCAACAGCCCACACACCTTATTAGAGATTTCACACATGATTCTGAAGAGCACATATCTGATGTGAAGAGGAAGGATCTGGGAATCAGTTATAATGTTCCAGACCTCTCTTGTCTTCACCTGAACTTCTTTACTGTTTGGATACCTGAATGAATCAAGATTTATCCTAAATAAGATTTTTGATATGAAGGAGTCCAATTACAAAACCTGATCCCTTACCTTGGCTCAAGGAAAACTGCTTATTACAGAAGCTTTGGCCTCTTCCATTTTGACTGAATGGGTGACAAAATGGGAATTTAAAGCTGTTGAAGAATCCCAAGATGTTTCTCTTGTAATCCAAGACCCTTAAAATATTAAATGACTGAATGTCCACTTCAATGGCTAACAAGCAATGCCAGGAAGCCTCTGAAGTCAACAACTTCACGTCAGAACCTACCCAGTGTTTGTAGATGCTACTGTCATTAATAACTGGCCAGAGTATTTTGCCATTCTTCCTTGGCTGGGCATATTACAATAGACAGAAACATTCTGCCTCAACAATGCTGTAGATCTTGCTTGCTTTGTTTTATTTCTTCTAGACAGGCCACATTTTATTTCTACTTGTTTCTAACTTGCAGCATTTTTTTTTTTTTTATTACTCAAAGCAGAAAGAAGTGAGCAATCCTTTTCAATCTCCCAACATTTTTTTTTCCTAGTCAGCTGAACAGACTCAGCCTGTATAACATCTAAGTGCTAGGATATCATAGAGGCATTTTAATGACTGGTTCCTGCCTCAGGGCTTGGGTTGTTACCATCTGTATTTGTTGCCAGGGATGCCATAACTAAATACCACAAACTGTGGCTTACACAACAGAAATTTAATATTTCACAGCTCTGGAGGCTAGAAGTCTAAAATCAAGGTGTCAACAGGGTTTGTGTCTTTGAGGGCTGTGAGGGAGGATCTGTGCCAAGCTTCTCTTCCTGGTTTGTAGATGGTCATCTTCTCCGTGTCTCTTTATATCATCTTTTCTGTGTGCATGCATGTGTACATGACCAAATTTCCCCTTCTTATACAGACAGGAGTCATATTGGACTAGGGTCCAGCATAATGACCTCATCCTAACTTAATATTACATTTTCAATGACCTCATTTGCAAACAAGTTCACATTCTGAGGCATGGGGCATTAAGACTTCAACATATGAATTTAAGGGAGACACCGTTTGCCCTCTAACTCCATCCCAGCTTGTGAGGGAGGGACTCTGTTTCCCAGCCCCTTGATTCATCATTTTATGACGGATTCCCCACTTTATGGTTGTCACTGGCAACTTTCTCTTTTCCTGTTTGTATTAGTGAAGTTCCTGGTGTACAGAAGCCCTACACACTAATTCAAAGAACCTTGGGATTTGTACTGGTTTCTGCTATTGAATTATGGAGCGGTGGAACCGGCTTAGAGGTTCATAAAAGTTGAATATTGCTGAGACATTCTCTCTCTCTTTTTTGTGTGTGTTTCTCTCTGCCTGTTGGCTTGATTCTCTCAGACCAGCTGCTCAGGCAAGATTGAATCCATAGCTACAGATAGTTTTAGGCTCATGTCCATGGAGCCTCAGGCATCCGGGAAATGAAAGCAGGCATTTCACCGCCAGCTCCTACAAGCCCAAATCCAAGGAAGGCTTTTTGTAGCCCTTGCTTTACTGATATGATCATCTCTGGACCAATCACTGTGGCTGAAGATGGTGGGTTTTATAACCCAATGCCATGGGGTTGGGGTTTGTCACCAGGGGTAAAGTGATTTGAAAGAAAAATAGAGACAATGTGCTTACTTTTATGCTGCTAGCACATTCTGCACTTCGAAAATGATGTTTAATCCCTTATTTTAGAATTTTTCTTCATTAAAAAATGCAAAGCAGATGATGTCTGTAATTTGCTTCAGTTCCTTTTATCATTTTTTTGGTCATTTATTATGCTTTTTATCTCCTTCTGTGCTAGGATTTGTGTTTTCTTTTTTTTAAGTTTTAGGATATGTTCTTAGATATCTCCTGGTGTGTGTATACGTGTGTGTGTGTGTGTGTGTGTACGGATAGGGATGTCTGAGTCTGAGTACCATGCCAGCAACACAGACACATTGATGTAGATCAGCAGACAGAGGACAGAGAAACCAACAGAACTCAGTATCAGGAATATGAATTCAAAAGTAGTTACTGCTCTTGTGGGATAGTTTCTCCTCTTTGGTGCATTGGGCTTTCTACCAGACCACACCATTCTGAATGCCACTTATCTTTCTAAATTTTCTCTATCACCTCTCCTGCTAATTAACAAGCAGTATGATGGAAATCGTGATAATGATATTTGAAGTGCTTAAGAGGCCAGGTCTGGAGTGCACTTTGCTGATAGAGTTGCTCAAAGACTCACTCTTTTCTACTATGCAGTAGATTAGAGACCACTTATGCACGCTTACATAAAACTGTTTATACTGAAGGATGTTTAAAACAAACTACTCCACAGACAATGTAACACCATGTTTGATGGATGGATTACGCAGTTCAAGGTCAGGGCATCCCGGGTGAGGTCCTGAGGAACAAGGAAATTAAATCCGCATAAAATATTTTCTCTGGGTTGGGTAGAAGAAACAACAACCCTACTAAAAACTAGCTTTCTATGTTTGCTTTTTACTTTCATCTTGCCCTTTTTGTCAGATACCTGTGTGGCTGGACTTGATGTCTCTTTCATTTCAACAACCCAGCAGGCTCATGTCCATGAAGCCTCAGGCATCCGAGAAATGAAAGCAGGCATTTCACCGCCAGTTCCCACAAGCACAAATCCAAGGAAGGCTTTTTGTAGCCCTTGCTTTACTGATATGATCATCTCTGGACCAATCACTGTGGCTGAAGATGGTGGGTTTTATAACCCAATGCCATGGGTTATAAACCCAGCAGGTTGGAAAACGAATTACTGCTTTAATGAAACCAGCTACTGCATCTGGAAAATCTGCACAGACAATTCCACAGTCCTACCAATGTTTTACTTGGAGTGGCTGAACTTTTTTTCTTTAGAGACAAGATTACATGTGTTTAAAAAGGATAAGCCATTATGAGTTTATTAAGTGTCCTGGGTGATGCCTGCGCCATTCATTATTTATCCTCACTCCCTGAAACCAGGGGAGTAGGTGAGTTCTTGCAGGTCTTCTGTTACCCGGAGCCCCACTGACCCACTTCTGCAGTACTCAGGGTGACCCTGGTCCTCCGCACTTTTCCAGACCGCCCTAAGGTACTGACTCTATGCTGGTCCCCCTTGGTTTAAGGCTCTGGGTAGTGCTCTCCCTGGTGATTGTTACCTAGATAGTGTTTTTTTGTTTTGTTTTGTTTTTGTTTTGTTTCTTCCTGCTCACACCTGTATTATTTTGGTCACTTGAGCTGCTGTCTGAGTCACGGCAGTGGGAATTGTACACTTGGCCTCCCTACATCATGTTTCTCAAAAGTCCTCAATGACCCTTTGTTGTTTCTGACTTTTTGTTTCCAGTCAGCATATAATATTTTTCTCAGGCTAAATTTCCTACCTATATTAATATCCACTTGAAGAGAATTGGCCTGAGACTTCCTAGATGATATATATTTTAGAATTATTTTATTTGGAAAACTATCACTGGGTGCAAAAATATCATTGAATATTAGCATTAATAACTTGCCATTAGAGAAAGAATGTAGTCCTTTTCCTATAGAGGTGAATCAGTTGCATATTTTAAGGAGTAATTAACTCCACAGACATTAACCTTCATTGCACTTCTTCAGAATATACATGTATTGCTATTTCAAATGAATTAATTATTATTATTATTATTTTTTTTTAAGATTTTATTTATTTGAGAGAGAGAGAATGAGAGACAGAGAGCATGAGAGGGAGGAGGGTCAGAGGGAGAAGCAGACTCCCTGCTGAGCAGGGAGCCTGATGTGGGACTCGATCCCAGGACTCCAGGATCATGACCTGAGCCGAAGGCAGTCGCTTAACCAACTGAGCCACCCAGGCGCCCTCAAATGAATTAATTATTGTCAAGATTATTTGAACACTTTTTTTTTTTTCCAAGAGAGAGCACGAGTGGGGAGGGGCAGAAGGAGAAGAAGAGAGAGAATTTCAATCTCATGACACTGAGATCATGACCTGAGCTGAAATCAAGAGTCAGAGGCTTAACCAACTACGCTGCCCAGGCGCCTCTATTTGAACACTTCTTTATGTGGATTTGTTCACATATTTGCCCAGCATTGTTTTGCTTATTTAGGGACAGTTCCTATTTTTCCCATGGTATTAATCAAACATAATTTGCGGCCATTCTGAATGTTGATGGTATAATGTAGAGAATCAGAAACTACTCTTAAGGAAGATTTCCTATACAAGTGAGCTGGGTAATGTTAAAGGTAAGACATGTGTTTAAATACATCACATTCCATGTCTTAAAAAACAAGACTTAAATTTCTGAAGAATGATCACTTCTTAATAAGCTTCAGAATGGTAGTTTATTTTGATTGGACAATAGTCTGGGTCATCTCTGGGGTTAGCACTCAGATAATCATCATAATAAATAGATATGAATAATTGATAAATTATCCTTATTCATCACAATTTAGAGAAAATGCTTGCACAGTAATAATCCCTTTCCCTTATTTCTTAGAATGGAGACTGAATAGTAGAGGATCGAGGGCTGTAACTATTCCTGTTTCCAGAGGCCAGTTTCTTTAAAGAATCATTCTTACTCTACTAGATGGGAGAAAAATATTCAAAGGAAAAAACTGGGTGAGCTTTCTGCCATAAATTCAGCAGCTACATGTTTTCTTATTTTCTGGATTATTATCAGATTTCTGTAAGATTATTATTATTGTACCTCTACAGTTAAGATATACTAAAAATGGGGCGCCTGGGTGGCTCAGTCGTTGAGCATCTGCCTTAGGCTCAGGTCATGATCTCAGGGTCCTGGGATCGAGCTCCGCATCGGGCTCCCTGCTCAGCAGGAAGCCTGCATCTCCCTATCCCACTCTCCCTACTTGTGTTCCCTCTCTCACTGTGTCTCTCGCTGTTAAAAAATAAATAAAATCTTAAAAAAAAAAAAAAAGATATACTAAAAATGTGGAAGTCAAACCTAAAAAGGTATGAAATATAAAAAATAAACTGTACTGTAGATGACACTATTCCATAGACCCAAATTAAACCCTATGGCCAAGACAATTAACACTCTTTCATTCCCTGTCTTTACTATACCATTGAAAAATCAAAATATTCACATTTTGCATAAAGAAAGAAATATACAAAATACTTAAAGGGAAACAAAATATTATAGAAAACCCACCAAGCACTTCAAACATATTAGCAGAGTAAAATGTGTTGAATCTCATACTACACTTTATACCCCTACATAGTCTAACTATACCTACCTATAAAGAGGGACATCTCAAATAAAAAGGACTCAAAGAAAAAGAAAAAACAATGACTCAAAGAAGGAAAAATTAAAAATCAAACTCCACTCAGGCAAATTCAAACTATTTTAAGTTGATTTAAATCAGAATATTGCAATATTAATATCACCTAAACTATATAATTCAGGGTGAAAACATTCATAAAAATAAAGAGAGCCAGGGACACCTGGAAGGCTCAGTTGGTTAAGTGTGTGACTCCTGATTTCGGCTCAGGAGTCCCAAGGTTGTGCAGATGGAGCCCTAAATGGGGCTCAGCGTTCAGCATGGAATCTGCTTGAGATTCCTTCCCTCTCCCTCACTCTCTACCCCTCCCCGTGCTCATGCTCTCTCTCGCTCTCAAATAAATAAATAAACAAAAATAAACAAAGAGAGCCAACAGTTAACAGTAAATTTGTAATAGTAATAAAATTCCAATCCAAATGTCCCAGAACAGCTTTGGAGAATTGCTTTATCTTCCCCTCTTCTAGCGGCTATTCTCTGTTGGTATATATGTACGCATCAATATGTATGTACAATTATTTTACATGCTTCTTTCTCTACCTTGTCTTGCTTATTAAGCAAATTCATTCTGGGGTTTTAATAGGTAATGATTTTACGTATTTCTCCATATGGCATATTTGCCAGACAATTGGGGTTTTTAGTAACTCAAACCAGGAGAGAATAAAAGAATGAACATTTCAAGCATCAGTATGAAACCCTAGCGAAGTCGGACAATGTAGCTGAAATGGAACTGTTGGCACATATTAAATGACGTAGATCAATTAAATTCTTTTGGTTTCCCAACAAGTTTTAGGCTATCGTAAGATTGATCTGAGGCGTATAATCAATACAAGAAGGAGTTGTGGATGAAAGGGGAGAAAAACGATGCACGGGATCTAGTCTGGTGTAGACATTCCTACAATGCAGCTCTTGGAAAGGTTAAGCTGTGCTCCCAGGTATTTTTAGAATGAGGCTGACAACGTTTATAATGGAAAGTGATAGAACTGGATCAGATCGGCCGGCCCTGTTCCAAAGTGCTCTAGCTCAAAATCCCCCGGGGGGGGGGGGGCATTTAAAGTTTATCATCCTCCCTATTGTAGTGGGAATTTGAGAAATAATTGCTGGCATGGGGGGATTTCTTGACTTTTTTGCTGAGTTAAGTCGATCAAATCAAGGTTACCTCAAGTTGTTTTTCTACCTAAAGCAACAAAACTATTCAGAATTTCTCAGGTGGCCGTGGATTTTTTATTGTTCAACTGAACTTACGTTTATATTTAACAGTAATCTCAAAGGATAATATAAGGGAACGTGATCAACTATATGATGTTCCTTAAAAGGAAATATAAAAACCTAAATCAGATATTATGATTAACATGTCACATTATATGTTTAACCCAATGCTTAGGAAATTTATGTTGTACTTGTTTAAGATGCCAATATAATCATGTCAAAATCATTATCATGTATTTAGGCCAAACTTCGTCGCCAATAGCCAATTGCAAACATGTATTTATTTTCAAAGTGCATTTGAAGTAAATATGTTGTTATTTCTGCTTCTTCCATTTTTAAAAACTGTAGTCAATAATGTCTGTCAGCTTCATTTGCCAAATCATTTTTTATGAACAACAGGCACGTTGTTTTGAAAGCCTGATGAAAATGTGTTTGAGTTATGAAAATATTTTAAGACAATATATAGCTTTAAAAAGTAATATTTGAGAATGATTGACATATTTTTCCTTTATGAAGCTATAACATTGAAATTCGGTGTAGGACAAAATGGAGCTGGATAAATGAGGTTTTTTTTTTTTTTCCCCACCTTTAAATTTCCAGAACACTCAGGGAATATGGCCTTGCTAGCTAACTTAACACCTTTAAAGTCAACTCTGAATATTTAAATGTCAAGATGAAATTAACAAAATTTTGCAACATTGTTTAATCATCATGGCTAATGAAATAAAGAAAAATAATAGAAATCCAAATGTTCAATTTTTAATTACTTCACAATTTTCAAAATTGTTTTACAGTCATTCAGACTCATTTACAGTCATTCAGACTCATTCCTCAAGTTCGAGGAAATAGTTAATATCAGAACAAAGTCTAGTCTTATTTTGGTGGCTTGTTGCAGCCACCAATCTGAGGATGAGAATACAGATCAGAATATGCAACTGTCTTTACAGTAGAATGATTCATTCATGGACAAATATTGTCATTACTGAACTTTCCCATGAAATTTCAAAATAGTTTCTCATGATATTCTCTCAACTCCTACCTCAATTCTACAATTCTTTTAACTCCTTTACAGACTACCCAATTTATCTTTAAATCTCATCTCGGTATCTTTTTCTTGTGAAACCCATTCTCTTATTTCCTACAGCAACCTTGCATTATAATTGTTAGCTTACATATCTGCTGGTAAGAATATTGAAAGAATTGAAAGAGGGATATATTTGTTAAGTCCATCTCAACTAATGTGTCACTCAAGGCCAATGTTTCCTTACTGATTTTCTGTCTGGATGATCTCTCCTTTGATGAAAGTGGGGTATCAAAGTCCCCTATTATTATTGTATTATTGTCTTTGTCTACCTTTAGGGAAAGGTGAGGACATTTCATATTCAATTTTATATATTAAATGTAGAGCCTAAGTATTGGCCAATATGAGGTATTTAACAAATAAGTGAAATAAATACAATAAAAGATAGAGTAAAATCAAAATACATTAAGGACTATCTCTTTTCTGAGCAGAGTCTTTAACACCCATAAATTCTTTCCATATTTATATGCCTTACTCACTATCGAATTTCTACACAGTACTATGGGGGTGTAAATTTAAATTTTATTAGAGATGACATGTTAAAAACAATGGACTCACTGCCATAGAATGTTTTTTTAAAAAGTATTGTAATAAATATAGTCTAGAAGTTTATATTCTATCAGAAGTGAAAAATATACCTGTTCTAACATTCACAAGCAGTTTTTTTCTAAGCATAATTTAGAGTCTCTGTTTAGATAAACACAGGTTGTGACATTCTTTCCTCAGATAATATCTGTTACTTTAAGAAATTGACATTTCAGTTTTTACCTTTGAAAATATGATTGATGGATGGCTCCCTGATGCTTTTGAAAGGACATTGTATCCTTTATCTATTGCTGCATAGCAAAGCACCAAAAAAGTTAAAATACTTAAAAGAAATGTACTTTTTCCTACAATTCTGTGAAATGACTGATCAGAACTTCTGGAATAACCTGGAATCACCAGGTCTCACTCATGCTGCTATAGTCAGGTGGCCAATATACAGGAAGTGGACTCAGCTGGGACAATTGGGATGGTGGGACCTCTCTCTCCACTATGGTCTATGATCTTAGAGTTTTCCACAGCATGAAGATCTTACAGCAACACTGTATGAGGGCAAGTCCCAATTCATTATATTAACTAATGGCCTGGACTTGATGTGGGAGGGACCTCATGGAATATTTTATTGGGGACCATTAGTATCAACCTCCATCAATGACCCCAATATTAACATTTAAATAGCTTACACATATGCATATGCTTAATTAAACAAATTGCAATAATTTCACATTGATTAAATATTTATTGTTTAAGTGTAATATGCTGTCAGCAGAATGAGAAATGGTAGGAATTTTGAAACTATCAAAGCAAGCAAATTACCCATCTAACATCGGATAACATAACTAAATGTTTGATTTTCTTTTTTTTTTTTTTTAAGATTTTATTTATTTATTTGACAGAGAGATACACAGCGAGAGAGGGAACACAAGCAGGGGGAATGGGAGAGGGAAAAGCAGGCTTCCCACGGAGCAGGGAGCCCGATGCGGGGCTTGATCCCAGGACCCTGGGACCATGACCTGAGCCGAAGGCAGACGCTTAACGACTGAGCCACCCAGGCGCCCCAAAATGTTTGATTTTCTAATATCAATTTTCTGAAAACTGTGCCAAAATAAGTCATTTTAATAATTTGAATTTTAAATGCTATTCCCTTATCAATTTCATATTTTTATCCTCACATCTTGAGGCAGCCAAGGGGGGTGTGCTAGTTGGATCTCCCTTCAAGAATGTAATTGCTGTGCAGATACAAGCGGTGCAGAGAGCTGGCAACCTCCAGCTGTATCACCTGCTGGATCAGTCTGAGTTTCAAGCTGAGGCCATTCTCTTCCTGAACAGCTTCCCTCCAAGAATGTACAATGGTGGAAGAATTAGGACCAAGTCATTTCTACCCAATGTAAGAATCATCTAACATTGATGAGTAGGATGGCCATCTAAATTGCTGGTAGGATGTCTCATAGACGCCTAGAGAAAGTAATGTCCCATGCTGGGTTAAGTGGAAATGGTTGAATTGCCATGACAGATAATGGAAGACTCGACAAAAAGCTCAGGGAAGTGGCCATACTAGAATGGATATATTATGTGAGTCCAAAAGACCAGCAGAAAAGTATGCTCCAAAGGAAGGCTCAGAAGACACTGCACTCACAAAAGCTTGGGAACGTGCTGATAGAGGGACACTAGCATCACTCAGAAGTCCTGGTCAGGAGTGACTGCAGGAGTGCCTGACAGGGCTTGACATATTGATAGCAATGGGGACAGTGGGGCATCAAAACAGAGGTCAGTGGCAACTCTTAACGGCTCAAGGCTGTGGGGGTGGCCACACTTGCCATAATGAGTAGTGAGTGGCATTCAAGCAGGATTGATACACAGAAACTTGAGAAGATAGTTAACAAAACAGCATGTCTGAGAACACAACATGTGAAGCTGACACTCTGCTGAATACACATAATCAAAAGGAAGTAAGATTGAATGAGCAAGAGGCTAAGAGCAACCACTCTAAATAAAGTCATAATCTTTTCCTCAGTTTCCAGAACTAAGTCAATTTTCAGACCCAGATGCACCAACTGATGTGGCTAGATTCCCAAATGGAAGCATTCACAATAATTACACAGGGAAATGATTCTCTCAGCTCTTCACCCAAAGGGGGCTGCAGCTGTTTACTCTAATGATACACTTAGAAATGGGACACCCAAGCATTTCAAGAGCAACCAGACACAGGGTTTGAGTTAGGTCTGATACTTAATGACTCTGAAGCATCATCATGGCTTCTGTATTAAAACAGGGGCAGACGTGAGGCAAGTAATTATTGAAGTTTTGGCCAAAGATTGGTTTGTGGAACCATGTCCCGACAACTGGCCCATTGGTTATATCTCCCAGGTTCTGAATGCATAATTGGGGTTGAAGTTCTTGGCAGTTGGAATGTACCCAATAGTGAGTCCTTTTTTTATGTTGTTCCTTCAAGTTTTTATTTAAATTTGAGTTAGTTAACATATAATAAAATACTGGTTTCAGTAGTACAACTTACGGATTCATCACTTACATAAACGCCCAGTGCTCATCACAAGTTCCCTCCTTGATACCCATCACCCATTTGGCCCATCCCCCACCCGTGTCTGCAAATGTGGGCTTTTCATAGAGGGCTTGGTCTCTATGGGTTGTGCACTCTTGCCAGAGGACACAAAAAGGGTTACATTGAACTGCAAACTAGTGTTGACCATTGGGCACTTTGAACTCCATGTGTTCAGGGAATCAGACAAGAGGAGGAGTCTATCTAGGTAGGAAAAATTGACCCTGACCAGCCCGAGATGGCAGGGCTGCTTTTACTCATTGAGGGCATGGAAGAAAATGTGTGGTACTCAGGTCATCCACCGGGGGGGAATTCTTATTAGTTCATTACCCAGCTATGACTATAAATGGACAAGTGCAGCAAAAATAGACTGAGAAAAGTATGTTTATCAGAGGCTAAGCTCCCTCAGGAGGGAGAATTTGGGTTTTATCACCAAGTAAGACAATGGACTCCATAAAGGTAATAGGTTAGGCTAACAAATTGTGAATGGATAGTGTCAAGGTAGGTGATGAGTACCAGTTATTTCACACACACACACACACACACACACACACATTGTAGCAACTGAGGCTGAATTTATCTTACTAATCTTCTACATTTTTTTTAGAAAAGAAAAACATGATAGAACTAGAACTCTGAAGGAACTGCTCATTTATTTATTTACTTATTTATTTTTGAGTAAAGTGATAGAAGTTTATTAAGTGAAGGTACAGAAAAAGCTCTTAAGAGTGAGAGGGGTCCCGACAGGGTTGCCAATGAGGGCCTTTAGGGTTGGTCTTTTATAGAAAGCTAACCAGGGAACTTAAATCCTTTAACATCTCTATTGATAACACCTTCAAGGTTTATTTCCTTTTTAAGGTCTCGTTAATCTTTGTTGGTCACAGGTGATTATTATAGAGACACCCACCCCACACGACCCACCCCACATGCCTGGGGCAGGGTGGTCCTCCACCCCGCATGCCTAGGGCAGGTAGGAACTACTCTTCTAACATGTTTGTAGAAGTCAGTCCTTACGGCACAAGAGTGAGAGTCTGGCACCCATGGAAATGCACTAGTTGGGCCTCATCAAGGTAGGGCAGTTAGCTGACGGACTCAGCCTCAGAACCTTCAGGATCTTCCTTTGCTTTTGAAAAAGGGTCATTCTCTTTTTGGATTGCCTGAGCTGGTAAGTGACAATGGCAAATACATCAAAGACTGGCTATTTCTGTCCAATGCAGGACTCCTCTGACAGACAATCTTAGCTCTGGAGCTCCCCACTGGAATGATCTTGTCACATCTAGATTGCAATCTGCTAGTTTAGCTGCACTAGCTTTTGTACTTCACCCTTTTTCATGTGTCAGATATGCACCTTGGTTTGAAGGATTTCCCTGCCCAGTTCTCCTTCTTCCTCCTTTTATCTCTTCACTGATATCATCCCCTAATAAACTATGTGGACTCTTAACTCCATTTCCATGTCTGTTTCCCAGAGGATCCAGCTGACACATACCTTCACCAAACTCATAACTCACAGAAAATAAAAGTTTTAATCTCTGACATAATAAATTATTAAGATGTTGATACTGCATGTCATGGACTAAATGTTTGTGTCCCTCAAATATTCATTTATTGGAGTGCTAACCTCCAGGATGATAGTATTTGGAGATGGGGATTTGGGGAGGTAATTGTTGTTAGATGAGGTCATGAGGTTGGTGCCCTTGTCTGATGAGATTAGTCCCTTTGTAAGAAGAGTCACCAGAGAGCTGGTTTTCTCCCTCCAAGCAAATAAGAAGAGGTCATGTGATCATTCAGAAGCTAGCAGCTGACTACAAGCCAAGAGCAGAGGCCTCAGAATGAAAGTTACCTGCCCACACCTTGATCTTAGACTTCCAGCTGGCAGAACTGTGAGAAATAAATTTCTGTTATTTAAGACACTCAGTCTATGGTATTTTGTTATGTCAACATGAGCTGACATATATGTCATATATGTATGACATGTCATATGGATTCCTGTCTCACATTTAGGCCTATCATCCATTTTGAGTTTACCTTTGTGTATGGTGTAAGAAAATGGTCCAGTTTCATTTTTCTACATGTGGCTGTTCAATTTCCCCAGCACCATTTATTGAAGAAACTGTCCTTTTTCCATTTGATATATAACACTGTACATTATGGTATAGAATTTACTATATCTAACAAATATATTTTAAGTTTTCTCTGGTAATCAGGACCATTTTCTCACGAATTGTATGAATTATAATTCTTCAATTTATACTCACTCTCCTGTGTTTTTTCCTTCTGTCACACAATATAGAACAAGAATACATTACATAAAGAAAAGACTGTATTATATGATCTCAAGAATCTGAACACTTACTGAGAGCATGGGTAACAGAAGTCAGATGAAAGACAGAAGGCACCTCTTATGTGAATGTGATTCAGAGCATATTTCTAAAATGAGTAATCTAAAAGCATTTTAGAGGCAGATTTCTGAGACAGTAATTGAAAGAGCTACTCTGGTATTAACCTTTACTTCTGCCAAACTTCCATTTCAAGTAGCACTATGAGTAAGTGTCTTGCAAACAATATATCAAGGCTTTGATACTTAAAAATCAAACTGATTTATCTTTGTTCAGAGCACACAAACTTTCTCAGAAAAATAATTTAAAAAATGGGACTTCTAGTAAGGAGATAAATGAAAGCCAGCAAACTTTCTTTTCTGAGTAGAAGAAAATATTGCACTCTTTATTTCTTTCCATTCTATTTATTTTGTAAATTGGACAAAATCTAAAATGAAAGATGTTTCTCACAATAAAACAAAATCTATCCAAACGAGTTAAACAAAGGTCTGTAAAGCAAATCAAGGTACCAAACACATTTCTTCTCTATATCCAAATTGCCCTCCTGCTATGACTTGAAATTTTGGAATCTGTAATGGAGAAAAACATAGAAAATGTATTTATGTGCAAAAATAATTCTATGGAAAATGCTGGAAAGGAAGGCTTCATGACCTGTCTTAAATACAGTATGGCATTTACTTTGACAAAAACTTATAAAATATCTCTATTTCCATGCTCTTGTGAAATGCTAGATCTTTAAAGGAGTCATTATTTAATACATAGAGAGGAAAACCTAGCAAGATTTGCATTTTTCCCAGGCAGAAGTGAAAACTAAAGTTTTATGATTGGCTTTTTTGGAGAAACTGTAACAGAAACTATATAATATTACAGAACAACACCAGTCTTAACCAAGAGGAATAAGCAGTGCTCACAGTTCAAGAGAATGAGTTGTGCTCAGATAAGAAGTGAGCTGTTTTATAGTGAAGAAGTCCTGTTGACTGCCCAGATGAAAGCCATTCAACCTTCTGGCAGCATATTGCTTGTAGAAAGAAACCAAGAGAGGACAAGTTTGGGTAGAGCCAGACTTTATAACATGTCTAGGTGGCTTAGTCATTCTAACCCTGTTTTATTTATTTATTTATTTATTTATTTATTTATTTATTTATTTATTTATTTATTTATTTA
>NW_023270865.1:14361776-14410832 GCF_011800145.1 Mirounga leonina
TTATTTATTTATTTATTTATTTATTTATTTATTTATTTATTTATTTAAAGATTTTATTTATTTATTTGAGACAGAGAGAATGAGAGAGAAAGCACATGAGAGGGGATAGGGTCAGAAGACGAAGCAGACTCCCTGCCGATCAGGGAGCCCGATGCGGGACTCAATCCAGGGACTCCCGGATCATGACCTGAGCCAAAGACAGTTGCTTAACCAACTGAGCCACCCAAGCGCCCTCTAACCCTGTTTTAAAGACTACCACTCAATACATTAAAAATCCAAGTTCATCTGATTTGGAGAAGTGTTACTTTTTCAGACCGGATGAAAACTTGGCAAGGTTCATGAAATAGAACAGTTGAATTTTCTGCTAGAACTTTGTGAAATAGTAGTGGCAGAGAAAAAACGGGGGGTAACCCCCAAAACCCAAAACAGCTTCTTTCAATTTTAAAATATTATCCATAAGAAATTTGGCCAAAAAAGATCACCAATAAGGAATTTTTACTAATTTTTCCTAGTACAAATGATGTAATAGGAACCTTGTAACTTATTACTATAGATTTTATTATATGGGCTTATGATACCTGTATAACCTTTACATATTAGTAGAAAAGGAGAGATAGAAAATAAAATAGACATGAGTTTTCTCTATCAGATAGCTTTGCCAAGGGTTGAAATATAGTTTTAAGTACTGTTTATCAGGTAGAATGTAGTCCTGAGTTTAGAATATATATATATATATATATATATATATATATATATATATATATATAAAAGGAAGACAGAGAAGCATTAGGTAGTGAAAACTCAATGAAACTCATGCTTTGAAACATATTCTTTTGTTTCAATGTTTGCTATAGAAAAACAAGTTTCTAAATATGGGTTGTAAAACAGAAAACCCAACAGATAAAGTTCTGCTCTTACGGTATTTACAGTATAGTGAAGAAGGTTGCCAAATTAGAAAAAAATTAACCAATAAATGACTAATAAATCAGGTGATCATCATTACTATAGAGAATGAAGCAAGGCTAGAGACAATAGAGCAAAATCCCAGAAGTAGAAGATGATAATATTTTAGGGGAAATAAACAAACACACAAATGAAATCTCCTACTGTGAAAAATATTTGGAAAATGCTAGATTACATAGTGCTAAGTTAGTATCTTTTTTTTAAATTTAATTTAATTTTATTATGTTATGTTAGTCACCATAGAGTACATCATTAGTTTTTTATGTAGTGTTCCATGATTCATTGTTTTCATAACACACAGTGCTCCATGCAATACGTGCCCTCCTTAATACCCATCACCGGGCTCACCCATCCCCCCACCCCAGTCCCCTTTAAAACCCTCAGTTTATTTCTCGGAGTCTATAATCTCTCATGGTTCATCTCCCCCTTCTGATTCCCCCCCTTCATTTTTCCCTTCCTTCTCCTAATGTCCTCCATGCTATTCCTCCTGTTCCACAAATAAGTGGAACTATATCATAATTGACTTTCTCTGCTTGACTTATTTCACTTAGCATAATCTCCTCCAGTCCCACCCATGTTGATGTTAAAGTTGGGTATTCATCCTTTCTGATGGCTGAGTAATATTCCATTGTATATATGGACCACATCTTTATCCATTCATCTGTTGAAGGGCATCTCAGCTCTTTCCACAGTTTGGCTATTGTGGACATTGCTGCTATGAATACTGGGGTGCATATGGCCCTTCTTTTCACTACATCTGTGTCTTTGGGGTAAATACCCAATAGTGTAATTGTTGGGTCATAGGGTAGCTCTATTTTTAACTTCTTGAGGCACCTCCACACTGTTTTCTGAAGTGGCTGTACCAACTTGCATTCCCACCAACAGTGTAAGAGGGTTCCCCTTTCTCCACAACCTCTCCAACATTTGTTGTTTCTTGCCTTGTCAATTTTTGCCATTTTAACTGGTGTAAGGTGGTATCTCAATGAGGTTTTGATTTGAATTTCCCTGATGGCTAATGATGATGAACATTTTTTCATGTGTCTCTTAGCCATTTGTGTGTCTTCTTTTGAGAAGTGTCTGTTCATGTCTTCTGCCCATTTTTTGACTTGATAATTTGGTTTTTGGGTGTTGAGTTTGAGAAGTTCTTTATAAATCTTGGATATCAGCCCTTTGTAGTATCATTTGCAAATAACTTCTCCCATTCTGTGGGTTGCCTCTTTGTTTTGTTGACTGTTTCCTTTGCTGTGCAGAAGCTTTTTATCTTGATGAAGTCCCAAAAGTTCATTTTTGCTTTTGTTTCACTTGCCTTTGGAGATGTATCTTGAAAGAAGTTGCTGTGGTCGATGTCAAAGAGGTTACTGCCTATGCTCTCCTCTAGGATTTTGCAGAGATCAATGAATTAGAAACCGGAAACACAGTAGATCAGATCAATGTAACTAGAAGCTGGTTCTTTGAAACAATGAATAGGATCAATAAGCCACTGGCCAGACTTATCCAAAAGAAAACAGAAAGGAGGTAAATTAATAAAATTATGAATGGAAGGGGAGTGATCACAACTAACACCAAGGAAATAGAAACAATTACTAGAAATTATTATCAAGAACTGTATGCCAATAAATTGAGCAACCTGGAAGAAATGGATGCCTTCTGGGAAACCTATAAACTCCCAAGACTGAAATAGGAAGAAATTGACAACCTGAATAGGCCAATAACCAGTAACGAGATTGAAGCAGTGATCAAAAACCTCCCAAAAAACAAGAGTCCAGGGCCTGATGGATTCCCTGGGGAATTCTACCAAACATTCAAAGAAGAAATAATACTTATTTGCCTGAAGCTGTTTCAAAAAATAGAAACAGAAAGAAAGCTTCCAAACTCATTCTATGAGGCCAGCATTACCTTAATCCCCAAACCAGACAAAGACCCCATCAAAAAGGAGCATTTCAGACCCATATCCCTGGTGAATATGGATTCCAAAGTTCTCAGCAAAATCCTAGCTAATAAGATCCAACAATACATTAAAAGGATCATCCACCATGACCAAGTGGGATTTATCCCTGGAATTCAAGGGTGGTTCAACATTCACAAATCAATCAGTGTGATACAACACATTAATGAGAGGAGAGAGAAGAACCTTATGGTCCTCCCAATTGATGCAGAAAAAGCATCTGACAAAATACAGCATTGGTTTCTGATTAAAACTCTTCAGAGTATCGGGATAGAGGGAACACTCCTCAAGTTAATAAAATCCATCTATGAAAAACCCACAGCGAATATCATCCTCAGTGGGGAAAAGCTGAGAGTCTTTCCCTTAAGATCAGGAACACGTCAAGGATGCCCACTCTCACCACTATTGTTCAACATAGTACTAGAAGTCCTAGCAACAGCAATCAGACAACAAAAAGAAATAAAAGGTATTCAAGTTGGGAAAGAAGAAGTTAAACTCTCTCTCTTCACAGATGACATGATACTTTATGGGGAAAATCCAAAAGACTCCACACCCAAATTATTAGAACTCATAGAGCAATTCAGTAATGTGGCAGGATACAAAATCAATGCACAGAAATCAGTTGCTTCCTTATACACTAACAATGCAACTATAGAAAGAGAAATTAGAGAAACTATTCCATTTACAATAGCACCAAAACCCTAAGATACCTCGGAATAAACCTAACCAAAGAGGTAAACGATCTATACTCTAGGAACTGCAGAACACTCATGAACGAAATTGAAGAAGACACAAAAAGATGGAAAAACATTCCATGCTCATGGATCGGAAGAATAAACATTGTTAAAATGCCTATGCTGCCCAGAGCAATCTATACCTTCACTGCCATCCCAATAAAAATTCCAATGACATTTTTCAAAATGCTGGAACAAACAAGCCTAAAATTTGTATGGAATCAGAAAAGACCCTGAATCGCCAAGGAAATGTTGAAAAAGAAAAACAAAGCTGGGGGCATCACGTTGCCCAATTTCAAGCTATATTACAAAGCAGTGATCACCAAGACAGCATGGTACTGGCACAAAAACAGACATAAAGACCAATGGAACAGAATAGAGAACCCAGATACGGACCTTTAACTCTATGGTCAAAAAATCTTCCACAAAGCAGGAAAAATTATGCAATGGAAAAAAGAGAGTCTCTTCAATAAATGGTGCTGGGAAAATTGGACAGCTATACACAGAAGAATGAAACTCAACCATTCTCTAACATCATACACAAAGATAAACACAAAATGGATGAAAGACCTCAATGTAAGTTGGTATCTTTATTGAAGAATCCCTTATAACTACTGATATTGTAATATATGTTATAACTTCTCATAAGAGAGGCATGGAATAGTGCAGTCATCTGGTAATGAACAGTTAAATTTCCTGAGCATCTTACAAGACTCTTAAAAAAGGTCTGTTTGGCTATTGTGGACATTGCTGTTATGAACATTGGGGTGCAGGTGCCCCTTCAGATCGCTACATTTGTATCTTTGGGGTAAACACCCAGTAGTGTAATGGCTGGGTTGTAGGGTAGTTCTATATTTAACTTCTTGAGGAACCTCCATACTGTTTTCCAGAGTGGCTATACCAGCTTGCATTCCCATCAACAGTGTAAGAGGGTTCCCTTTTCTCTGCATCCTTGCCAACATTTGTTTCCTGTCTTGTTAATTTTAGCCATTCTGACTGGTGTGAGGTGGTATCTCATTGTGGTTTTGATTTGTATTTTCCTGATGCCAAGTGATGTAGAGCATTTTTTCATATGTCTGTTGGCTATATGTATGTCTTCTTTGGAGAGATGTCTGTTCATGTCTTCTCCCCATTTCTTAACTGGATTCTTTGTTCTTTTGGAAATTGAGTTTAATGAGTTCTTTATAGATCTTGGATACTAGCTCTTTATCTGATATGTCATTTGCAAATATCTTCTCCCATTCCATAGGTTACCTTTTAGTTTTGTTGACTGTTTCCTTTGCTGTGCAGAGCTTTTTATCTTGATGAAGTTCCAATAGTTCATTTTGCTTTTGTTCATTTGCTTTTGTTTCCCTTGCCTTTGGAAACAGGTCTAACAGGAGGTTGCTGCCTGTGTTATCCTCTAGGATTTTGATGGATTCCTGCTTCACATTGAGGTCTTTCATCCATTTTGAGATTATTTTTGTGTATGGTGTAAGAAAATGGTTCAGTTTCATTCTTCTGCATGTGTCTGTCCAATTTTCCCAGCAACATTTATTGGAGAGACTGTTCTTTTTCCATTGGATATTCTTTGTGCTTTGGCAAAGATGAATGGATAAAGAAAATGTGATATATATATATACACACACACACACACACAACGGAATATTGCTCAGCCATCAGAAAAGATGAATACTTACCATTTATATCTACATGGATGGAACTGGAGGGTATTATGCTGAGCAAAATAGGTCAATCAGAGAAAGACAATTATATGGTTTCACTCATATGTAGAATATAAGAAATTGTGTGGAAGATCATAGGGGAAGGAAAGGAAAACTGAATGAGAAGTCATCAGAGAGGGAGAAAAACCATGAGAGACTCTTAACTATAGGAAACAACAGGGTTGCTGGTGGGGATATGGGTGTGAGGAGGGGTATTTGGGTGATGGTCATTAAAGAGGGCATATGATCTGATGTACACTGGGTGTTATATGCAACTGATGAATTATTGAACATTATATCTGAAAGTAATGATCCTCATTAGCCATCATATATGTTGGCTAATTGAATTTAAATAATTTTTAAAAAGTGTCTTTTTTTTCTTAGGAGGAGCATCTGCCTAGTGGCCTTTGGCTAGTAATCTCTCTTTCATCAAAAGTAGTAAAGGTAAACAAGCTTCTCATGTAGAGGTTAGAAAATGCAGATCTCAAAATGTAAGTGAAGTTAAATGGGACTGAGTTTAAGACACAGAGCACGGTAGGAAGTGATTAGAAAAAGAAAAAGACGGGCGCCTGGGTGGCTCAGTTGGTTAAGCGACTGCCTTCGGCTCAGGTCATGATCCTGGAGTCCCGGGATCGAGTCCCATATCGGGCTCCTTGCTCAGCAGGGGGTCTGCTTCTCCCTCTGACCCTCCCCCCTCTCATGTGCTTGCTCTCTCTCATTCTCTCTCTCTCAAATAAATAAATAAAATCTTTTAAAAAAAAAAAAGAAAGAAAAAAAGTTTTTCTAAGTCTTTTCTGACAAGTACTGGATAAAAGGCCAGACTGACTAATGTATGTTATACAGGAAGTAGAACAGATTCAATGACAATAGAAAATAAAGAAAAATCCTAACTTGTTAAGTCACCGGTACTAGGAATTCTAGATTGATAAAACTCACCTTTTTTTTTTTTTTCTCTTGTGTTCAGATCCAATTGAGAGATAAGTCACAGAAGTCAGAATGTTAGAGAGAAAAAAATGTCAGCTGCATGACTGATGAAGCCTGGATTGGAGGGTATGGCTATTACAGTGTATGGCAGCCAGAATTGGTGATAGAACAGACAAAGCAACAGATAAAGTTCTGCTCCTATGGTATTTAGTATATGGTGCTTCACTTTAGTGTATGGCAGCCACAATTGGTTTCCTACTACTTCATCCAGAATTAACACCTTGCCCGGTCACAGAGAGAGCTGGGGATGTCTAGACTTCTCGAGGAGCAAATACTGCCCGTATAACCATATTACATGGCTGAGAACAGAAAAAAACAACAACAAACAAACAAACACTTTCTCTGCAGGCAGACATATTGAAAGGTGTGCCAGAACCACTAGACTGAGTTTGCTTTTGTTCTTTCTTTTGAATTTACTGATGAGATAAAGTAACTTTTAATTTTTCCCTTTGGTGATTGGAGCGCGCAAAGCAGTCACATCAAAAAAGGTCAAATGTTCCTTGCTGCTAGCCACTTTGCACTGGACCATCACCAAGTGCAAGCAGTTTACTGCCAGAAAACCAGCAGTTTACTCAGCAAATCCCTGCTGGGGCGGGGGCAGGACAATCAGGGAAATGAAGGCTCTGCTGGTGGTGTCTTTTTCTCCCACACTCCTGAATGGGATAAGCCCTCCTTCCTTCAAAGAGAGGGAAGGGAGAAGATATTCACTATCCCGGTGAGTGGAAGTTTCTCATTCCTATGGCTACTTAGGCAGGAGGTGGGGGGAGGAGGGTGTGTGTTTTGCCCTAGAAATTGTTTATTGAATAGAATAAAGAGGAATTTATAAGACTGGGAGACATGCCTTATAACAGTCAAAAATGTTACTTTTTCCTTACACCTTGTAAGGAGAAAAAGGGAAACATAATGAAACCAGAAATGTTTACCTAACAATATTTCTTTCAAGGGTGTCACATAGACTTATATATGGAAAAATAAGAACTGAATAAACGTCCTTGGCTGATAAGCATCTCAGTAGATGCCTAGATATAATTTGATGCCGTTCAACATTTAACATAAGTATGTATATATATATATATGTGTGTGTGTGTGTGTGTATGTGTGTATATGTGTGTGTATGTCCATGAGCATATATGGATATATTGACCCAGATCGTGCACTGTCTACCTAATAAAACTAACCAAATATTAAAATTCATAATTGATTTATTAAGTTGACGGAGGGTAAGAGTGACAGCATCTATCAATTGCAATGTTCTTTCATTACTCTTTCTTTACCTCAGAAATAAACAACAAAGAGGGCATAAACCATTTTATTGAAAATGTGACTAAAGTATATAGACAGATAGAGGAGATAATGCACCCAGATAGAAAGATACCAGATTTACTCCTGATAATCCTTACACCCTGACTATTAAATAGGTACATTTTCTGTGAATATTTTTTCAATTAGCAATAATCGCGCCTCGGATAAACCTCATTGGCTACGATACTCCACTGCGCAAAGCTCTGTGAATATTTTTTTATTCAGTGGGGAATAAATACCTAGCTTATAGTATGTATGGTAAGATAATTTTCTTTCATATTCCCTCTATTGAGCCACCAGTTTTACAAGTTGAATAAAGAATTAAAAAAATAATTTCATATCTTATTTTATTTCAGAGCTTTCTCTTTGCACCATGAATTTAATGTATATTCTCAAATGTCAGTAAGGAGATGAAACTCTGGTATCAACTAAAGTAAAATTAATGCACTTATAAAATGAACTCTGTTGAAGTTATTATTTTTTTAAGATAGATCGATTGATCAGAGAGAGGGAGAGAGAGCATGAACAGGGGGAGGAGCAGGCAGAGGGAGAAGCAGCGGACCCGCTGAGCAAGGAGTCCTATGTGGGACTTGATCCCAGGACTCTGGGATCGTGACCTGAGCCGAAGACAGACGCTTAACCAACTGAGCCACCCCGGCATCCCTGTAGAAGTTATTTTTTCTGTTATCCAGTGGAGTTGATATCTGTCTAAAAGCTTCTGTTAATTTTTTGGTTGTGACTTGAAAGACTGCATGGGGGAAGGAAGAAAAAATTCTTTAATATTTCTACGTTATCCAATACTTACAGTTCTGCCCTCAGTACCATATGAAACCCTTTTCCCTTTTGAGATGATCAGTGCAGAAAAAATGGGGGATGATTAGCTGGTAGGCTCATAAAATCTCACGAACGTTCATTTCTTTGCCCGACTTGTGGGATACCACTCCACAATCATATGTCTCAAGAGAACATGACCATGACAAGTCCGATATGTGTACCTAAGGCTGCTTGATGCCGTTGATGGCATTTGAGGACTGACTGAATGAAAAACTAATGCAATTTCAGATTAGAAAAATACATTATAATGCATATTATAAGAACTAAGATTGGAAGTGTTAGATACCATCTTAAATCATCTCAAAGATATTTGGTGCATTTTATAGACCAAAAGATGTACTCCTGCAATAAGGAATCAGAAAAAAAAAAATATTTGCCACTAGATTTACTTTTTTTTTTTTTAAAGATTTTTATTTATTTATTTGAGACAGAGAGAATGAGAGAGACAGAGAGCACATGAGAGGGGGGAGGGTCAGAGGGAGAAGCAGGCTCCCCGCCGAGCAGGGAGCCTGATGCGGGACTCGATCCTGGGACTCCAGGATCATGACCTGAGCCGAAGGCAGTCGCTTAACCAACTGAGCCACCCAGGCGCCCCTAGATTTACTTTTTTAAATGGAAGTATAATTAACATACGGTGTTATATTCGTTTCAGGTGTACACACAATACTTCAACAATTACTCAGTGCTCACCACAATTAAGCGTAGTCACCATCTGTCACCAAACGGTGTTATTACAATATTATTGACTGTATTCACTATATAGTCAATTCACTATATTCATTTATTTATTTTATAACTGGAAGTTTGTGCCTCTTAATCCCCTTTATCTACCTTAGAATCACTTTTTTTTTTTAAATGCCTTTAGAGTTAAAGTATTTATTCTTGCTCTAGTTTTTTGTTTCTCCCCCACCCCACATCCAATGCAAAATGGATCTATGAAGGTGATTGTAGGTAACAGTCTCAGAAGACTACTGCATCCATGGGTCAATATTAGCCTCAGACAGGGTGAGTTGCACAACTATCTTCCTTATGCAGGAAGAGATAGTCCTAAAAATTTAACATAAGCAATGAATTTTTATTTTAATTTGCATCTCCTATCTTCTACAGTTAGATTATACATGTAGTGGAATGAATTATATGTCATTAAAATATTATTTGTATTTCACATTAACTGATAGCCTTTGGGAATTAATTTTTATATATATAAAATATATATTATATATAAAATATATACATAAATTTTGTAGCTATTTGTCAAGATATGTTGTATACCTTTTATATCAGATATCCGACTGTAGCACACTGCAAAAGGTCATGTCAAGACTCCACAATCTGCCATAGAGCTTTCACGTTCCCAGAAAAGTAGTCATATTAAGGATTATTGCTTTCTTACACAGATGGAGAAAAGCTGCTCTTCTCTCAACCTAGTTTCTGAAGCACACATTCTGGCACATCCCTACCAGAATCTTAAGCAGAGAAGCTACGGATATAGAAACTTTGTGTTTTTCTTCATAAGACACTTATAAAAGCTCACGTGTGTTATGCATGGCAGTAGATTCTAGGATGGTGCTTTGCTAATCAACCTTACTTGTGATTAATTTCATAAAATATACTGATTTTATCACACTATTAAAACAAAAAATCATATTTTTTATGGTTGATTCCTTTTGAGGTTGAAGAGATGATATGGTGACCTGCAAGAAATAGACTATTAATGTGTTGGTTAAGGGACTAGATAGTTGATAATTAGGTTTCCATCCAACATGAAACTTAGTGAAAGATACTTCATGGATACATTTAAAAAAACAATTAATTTTGCATAATCACAACATGTAAAGTGTTGACTAATGTAATTAGTACATTGCATGAAAAAATTAGTATAATTTTAGTATAATCCCTTAATCCTATTGGGAAATGATTGTTGTTTAAAGAATCCTGAGTGTTAATGGTGAATCAAATCTCATATTCTCTCCCTTAAAGCCCCCATGCAAGAGACATTACCATGATATGACCTACCAACAGGCAAACAATTAAGCCCAGTTAGCTTGTTGTGGCAGTTTAACATATTTTCACAGGTCGATAAGGCATCAATATTTTTAAATGGATTTTTGGTTTTATAGTTTTCAGGATTTGTCAATTAATTTGTAAACATCAATGTATTTGTATAAATGTATATACTTGTGCTCAAATAACCTCAAGTGTAAGAATGTATGTGGGAAAAAAAAAAACATGTTTTATTTTAAGACTTTCAAAGTCTCAATATTTTTATCTGAAATTATGCTCTATTATGTATCCATTTTGTATGCATTGAGTTATGAATCCAGATGTCTACTCATTTCTTCTAACAACACTTATTTGAAATGCATGCTAATCTTCCTAGTCATTGCTATCAAATTCTGTGGTTTAAAATCTATAAAGAAATCACCTGAGGAGGGCTTTAAATTACTGATGCCTAAGCTGTATCCCAGAATAATTAATTCAGAATCTTAGAGGATAAGATACAGGTATCAGTCATGTTTAAAGCCTAGATAATCCAATATACAAGCACACTTGAGAGTCAGTGCTTAGAACTACCTATAAATATTGTCTAGTCATTTTGGGACAGTATGAGCTAAATACCATCTAGAAAAAAGATAACATTTTCCAGCATTTTTTTCTTTCTTCAATTTAATGATTTTGTTGGACATACTATTGTTTCCACACTACTGAAGTTCCTAAATATATGCTATATTCTGCAGTATTAATACACATAGATGCTGAATTTTTAGTAATTCTCAATCTTAGCTGCAGATTGGAAATCTCTAGGGAGCTATTAACAATTCGAATATTCAGGTGATTTTGATGCATGGCAAAACTGAAAACCCTTCCTTTGATCTATATGAATGCTTAAATTGTACTCTGTCATTTTTTAATCCATTCAAAACAAATAAGCTTATTTTATCACTTTATTGACTGGATTTAATCTTCGAGCAGTTTTGTTTGTTTTTGCTAAAAAAATTAACTGTATGGTTTATGTCGATTATATAGCTATCAATTTCACATTCATAATTAGAAATATGGCTAGATTAAATACCTCTTGGAAATTTAGATTTTTAAAAATATTCTTCATACTTTATGTGGCTTTAAAGGTGTTGACCCACAGACTTCTAACCCTGAATGGTGCACTGCACAATTTGTAGTCAACCATTTTTTTAAATGTTGTGTAGAGTTTTAGGTGTACGACATGTTGATTTGATACATTTATATATTGCAAGATGATTACCACCATAGCATTAGTGAACATATCTACTATGTCATATAATTATCATTTTTTTGTGTGTGTGGTGAGAATATTTCAGATCCAGTCTTTTAGCAATTCAGTATGCAATACGGTACGGCTAACTATAATCACAATGCCATGCATTAGATCCGTAGAATTTACTCATCTTCTAACTCCAAGTTTGTATACTTTGACCGGTATTTCCCCAGTCCCTTTCCTCCCCACCCCACCTCCTGGTAAGCACCACTCTACTCTCTGTACAAGTTTAACTTTTTAGATTCCACATATATATCATACAGTAACTGTCTTTCACTGACTTACGTCACTTAGCATACGCCCTCACGAACAGCTACTTATTTTTTTAAGAGGGTTCTACACCTGGGAAAGAGTTACATACTTAAGATGCTACTAGAAACTTAAATATGTCCTGGGCTTTGCCCTGTAATTGGATATATACTGTATATCATAGAATCTCTAGCCTAGACTAATTTATAGACTAATATATATGACCACTGGTCTAAATTATATACATCTAGTGTAGACTATCTATGACTATATACATGTATAGTCTAAACCTGTGGTCCTAAAAGTGTGTTCTCTGGATGAGCAGCAATTTGTCAAAAGTGCACATTATCAGGTCCCATTCCATATACTTTGTGAGTAGGGTCCAGCAATCTGTATTTTAGTAAGCTCTTCAGCTATTATATATGTTAAAGTTTGAGAACCACTGGTCTAGACCATTGTGCCCAAATATTCTGTAGTCATAATCATCTTGTAAAAGTTTTGCTAACATTCATTTGTTTTGCATATTTAATCATGAGATTTTTCTACCTAGAATCTCCCTTTGTAAACACTTCCAAATTATATCCTCAGCTTCCTGTAGCAGTGCTTTTTTCTCAGCCCAGTTCAGGATATATTAGAAACATTTAGAAATGATAGTTATGTGTAGGTAAATGATTTATTGCATTCATTTAAATACATTCTATATAAGTAATCACATGCAATCGTAATTGGTACTATTTCTTTACAGAGTGCCTCCCACACAAACAGCCAAATAGTTTTAAATACTTCTGATTTTAAATAAAAATAGTGCTTGATAGTAACTTTTTGTATATTATTAACAACTGGAAAAAGTTAATACACTTGGTAAAAATAATGAGAACAAATAGTGGTAAATCAAGGATGAAAATCTAGATTACAAAATTCCTACCCAACTTATGAATTCTTTAGGAACAATAGAATTCACAACCACTAAAATAAGTGTAGCTGAAAATAGCTCTATAAGAAAAGCTGTATTATCTCTTCTGCTTTCAGCTCTAGGCATAGGAATTGGAGCTATGTCTTGTAAATAGCAGATGCCCAAGTATTCATTAAATTAAAAAATGAAATAAAGAGATAAACTCAATTCAAGAGGAACTTGTGTAAAATGGTAATACCCAAATGAAATCTGTACCAGACAGATTATAGTCTCTCCCTCACCCACATCTGTACTCAAAGGGAATTTGTTTCACTTTGGAATTTGAATAAAATTAAATAAAATTGAAAAATCCTAGAGGGTTAGAACAGAAGCTCAATCAGTATGAGTGAATCACACTTATTTGGACACTAGTTTCTAAATGTGCACACAGTCCTGAGTCATGGGTTGAAGGGTAGACAGCTTTACTTATTGACGGTTACATCCTGACAGGCATTCAAGTAACTCACAGATAAAGGAAACTGATTGTTTTTGTACATTTCTGGAGGACAGATATCACTACCTCAATTGGAAATAATTGGGAGGCTGGTTGGCAGCTTAATGTTTAAGCCAAAAAGAACATTTTTCTGAACTTAGAAGTCCCTTTTCATTCCATCTAGTTAACTCCATTAGAGAAGATGCACATTCCTCTGAGCACCTGGCTTTCTTCATATTAACCCTGTCTTTTCTTGCTTGTTTTCATAAATAATCAAATACTCATATATAATGAAGTTATTATCCTGACATTATTTCTCTGAAGTAGAAATTCTCTTAAATCAATGCAAATAAATACATTTGCTAAATCAATAAAATCAATAATATAAATAGCATTGTTGTCACATTAATTGTGTCCCTCCAGATGTTTATGAAAACATAGGAGTTCGCATTTCAGATTATTGTCTTCTCAATTGCCTCTCTTGCCCTCCTCCCCCCATCCAAACATTGCTGCACCGGTCATGGATTATAGCACAACTACTGCTGACATTTTAAAGGAATTTTTTAGGAAAACTGAAAACCTTTAGATTAGAGCAGAGTGGATGCTTACAGGCTATTGTTGGCAATTTTCTGATGTGGCTGTTTAATTGGGTGATTTCTTAGAAAAACAATTTCTGTGAATTTTTTGGAACCCATTCAAATGATTTCTCCTCACAGGACAGCCTCTTTTGAGACTGTCATTTTGACACTGTTATTTCCTTCCCTGCTGGAAAAAAAAAAAAAATAGGTTAAGCCATTGTTTTCCTCCTTTAGGTACTGAAGTGGAAATAGCATCAGTACTGTTCTGAGATTGAATTTATCGTGAAAAAAAATGAGAAGCAAAAAGATGTTTGTATCTTTAAAAAAACAAAACGAAACAAAAAACTCAAAACCAATAGTTTTGATGAGATCATTTGAACGTCCCTGTTTAGAAAATCACTGCTTTAGTTCTCTTCCAGGACACTTCAGGATGAGATTTATGGTTCTTCTTTAAGTTTTAAACAGAAGTTACATGATACTAACTGTGATGTTTTCTTGCTGAAAACAACTATATTCACATGCTCTGAACTTGGAAAATGAGTTGAACATGTGATCTTTTCAGCAAAAGATCCCCAGTGCTGCATTAACAGGGAACCATTAGGTGTGTTCCCAAAGCTTTATACTTTATTTTGTAAGTTTTATTTTTCATCATGAAACATGTGGAATGAAAGGAATTTCAGTAGGTGGATAAAATTAAAGTTTTCTAGAGAAAGAAAATTCTGTTTTAATGTAGCCACACAATAAATGACCTACATGACTATATGCCTCAATCTGCTCATTTTTTAAAAATGTATTTATTCATTTGATGGGGCGCCTGGGTGGCTCAGTCGTTAAGCGTCTGCCTTCGGCTCGGGTCATGACCCCAGGGTCCTGGGATTGAGCCCCGCATCGGGCTCCTTGCTCGGCGGGAAGCCTGCTTCTCCCTCTCCCACTCACCCTGCTTGTGTTCCCTCTCTCTCTGTGTCTCTCTCTGTGTGTCAAATAAATAAATAAAATCTTTAAAAAAAAATTGGTATTCATTTGAGAGAAAGAGAAAGAGAAAGCACAAGTGAGAGCACCAGCAGGGAGGAGGGTTAGAGGGAGAGGGAGAGGGAGAAGCAGACTCCCTGTGGAGCAGGGAGCCCGATGCGGGGCTTTATTCCAGGACCCTGAGATCATGACCTGAGCTGAAGGCAGATGCTTAACTGACTGAACTACCCAGGAGCCCTTCAATCTGCTCATTTTAAAACTGAGATTATTAATTTGACCTTAAATAGAATAGTTTGGAAAATTGATTGAGCTTAATGCACGTGGTGCCCTGAGCATGAGATCCATTAAAAAATAAAATATCAAAAGGCCTAAAATATTTAAATAATCAATTTATATTTGTCAGGGTTATTTCATTCATGACTAATTTAAACCTAACTTAGAGTTGATTAGACAAAAATATGGCATTTTTTAAAGTTATAGATTTGGTGAATATGGTAGGATTTTAGGAGTTGAGATGCCAACAGGGTTCTACTTGCTTGATCTGTCGGCGGGAACTTCCTGGCTGTTGGCTTCTTTCTCAGTAAAGTTGTCTGTAGCTTACAGCAAACTTCTTGACTGTTTCTTCAGGCTTACGTGTTTCTCACAGATTCTGGAGTACAGACCTCCTGAACAGCTGTAGCAACATTCTGCTAAAGAGCTTTGGCAGGCCTTACCAGAGTCGGGTCCCAAACTTACGCCATCTCAGTGGTCAGGAATTGGTTGTTCTCTCACTTGATATGCAGGGCCAAATGCTTCACTTTATAGCAGGAGCATGGGTAAGCCAATTTAAAGTATAGGCTAGAATTTCTGTTACTAGAAGTTGGGAAGGTTAAGTATGTTAGGAAGAAAAGTATCTTTCTTTCCATCCATCCATTTATCATCTATTCCTACTTTCTTTATCAATTTAGCAATCGCAATCTTCTATTCCAATTGTCCTCAATCGTTTTGGTGTCCTCGATATTTTAAAATTATGAAAAGGCATTATGAGGACAAAATTGCTGCTAGATAGAAAAAAATGTTGCTAGATGCCATGGTACATATTAAAACAGAAGAATTTAAAACTCAAAAAATACCCAAGTGCACATTCCATTACCTGCCAGAATGATAATATCAACACATGTAATGTAGCCTCTGGGAAACTCCATTGGTAATATGAGAGCCAAAAGACAAAGTAATGGCATTTTGAATTAGTTTTGACCTCACAGAAACCCTGAAAATGTCTAGGGGACCCCTAAAAATCTACAGGCCACAATTTGAAAACCCTACTCTATCCCATCACCTTACCATGAAGGAGAAACCTATGTCTCATTCCCATACATGAATCTGCATTGTGGATGCTGTTCAGAACAAGCCAACTCTAGCAGCAATTGAAATTCTAATTGTTTTACATCCACCAGGAAGATCTTTACAGCATTCAAATCTAAAAGCCGTGAATTTGTTCAGCATATTGAATGAATTTCTCTTTTGCACTTAAAAGAAAAAAGCCAAAAAAAAAAAAAAAACGAAACGAAAAAAACCCAACAACCTTATTTTCTATGGTATAGAAATTCTTCATGAGCTGAGCATTGCCTCTTTCCTCTCTTCACTGCATTCCATAATTGAGCAATACTAAACATGATCGCAACGTTCTCAAGGTCTTTCACTTGAAATAATGCTCTTCCATCTCCTCGAATTCATTTCACAGTCACCCTGAAGTTTGCTTTAACAAAACTTTCCAATTTATGATATTTTATTTGCTTCTAGGAGATAGGCTTACTCACAATTTCTATATGACCCTTCTTACTCTCAACCTGGAATCAAACTCTTAATTTAGTGTGAAAATGCACTAAAGAGAAATAAAGTCAAAAGGCACTTGTCCTAAATGATTGCCCTAACGCCCTGCCAATGCCTACGAAATTTGTAAAGTGGGAGCATGAATTAAACATGAAATACATGTCTGGCTACTTGGAAGACCAGGATTGCAACTGTAAGGACAGCACTTGTTAATCCAGTTCTGCATAGTGTGTTTCGTTTTGTTTTTTTATTTCACATTAGGAGACATAATTCAATTTTTATATTTGTATCACAATGCCTTAATACTTTTATAACTAAATTTTAGTGGAATTTTCTATGATTATTTGTGTCTGTACACAAAATACCCATGAGCTTATAAATTTTGATGTAAATTATAAACGGGATGGAGAATTTCATGTAAGTATAAACAACTGCATGTGTTCAATATAAGCAAAGTGCTTTGCAATAAATTGGCTGTGCCAGTGAATTTCTTGCAAGTACGAAATTGGCATTTTTAACTGCCATCTATTTTTTAAGAAGAGGATCACATTTATTGCAATATTTTGTATGATTTGCTTATTATGTTTGTTTTTATGTCTCCTTCTGTTAGAATTTAAGCTCCCTGAGGGCAGACCATTGTTAGAAATGTCTCAAGCATATAACACAGTATGTTAAAAGAAAAAAAAAAAGAAGATAGCAGGAAGGGAAGAATGAAGGGGGCGAAATCAGACAGGGAGACGAACCATGAAAGACTATGGACTCTGAGAAACAAACTGAGGGTTCTAGAGGGGAGGAGGTGCGGGGATGGGTTAGCCTGGTAATGGGTATTAAAGAGGGCACGCTCTGCATGGAGCACTGGGTGTTATACGCAAACAATGAATCATGGAACACTACATCAAAAACTAATGATGTAATGTATGGTGGTTAACATAACATAATAATAAAAAAAATTAAAAAAAACACAGTAAGCATAAAACAGGTATTGTGGAGTTGCTAAATTCAGCAAACAAAACAGAAAAAAGACTAGGCCATATCATTATATGAAATATCACTCGTATGGAATTTTTAAGAAATACACATATTCTCAAAGGCCAATTTTTAGTCATGTTAAACAAGTCATCTGTATGTATTTTTCAATAAAGTTTTTTTCTTTTTTTAAAATTTAAATTCAATCAGCCAACATAGAGTACTTTATTAGTGTTTGATGCAGTGTTCAGTGATTCGTTAGTTGCATATAACACCCAGTGGTCCTCACATCACATGCTCTCCTTAATGTCCATCACCAAGTTACCACGTCCCCCCAAGTTCTCCAGGTGAAGGGGAGGTAGGTGGGGGAATGGGTTAAATAGGTGATGGGGAGTAAGAGGGCACTTGTTGTGATGAATACTGGGTGTTGTATGGAACTGCTGAACTGCTAAATTCTACACCTGAAACTAATATTGTACTGTATGTTAACTAACAGGAATTTAATAATAATAATAATAAAAAAACAGAAAAGTTTCTCCAGGTGAATCTGATGTATATCATTTTGCCTATATCACTAATAGAAAATATAAACATTAATTGTTGTCGTTAAGAAGTCACTCTTAATGGAAGCTTAATATTTGAATAGCAGGTCTGAAGGAAACACCAAGGGGGGTAAAAAAAGAGAAAGAAATATTACTACTTGGAAAATCAAACTGTTATTTTGGAACAGAAAAAAAAAATTATGAGACACTAATGACTGATTAAAAACATCTTCGCTTTCAGCATAGGTTTTCTTTTCTTTTTTTTTTTTTTTAAGATTTTATTTATTTATTTGACAGAGAGAGACACAGCGAGAGAGGGAACACAAGCAGGGGGAGTGGGAGGGGGAGGAGCAGGGAGCCCGATGCGGGGCTCGATCCCAGGACCCCGGGATCATGACCTGAGCTGAAGGCAGACGCTTAATGACTGAGCCACCCAGGTGCCCCAGCATAAGTTTTCTTGAAATCTCTTCTTTCAGTAGGAGCGATGTTTAATTAAACTGAAAGAATACGGGGTAATAAAAAAGCCTCCTAAGATGTGATGACACAGACATTCATTAATGAGCTGTAGAAAATTCTGCTTGTGACAGTGCTCATGATGGTGATCATGAATGAATGTCATCAAGTGGCACCTAATTAGTGTGATTAACCAACTTCAGAATTCACCAGAGAATGCATTGAATCAATGCATTCTTTTTATACATGGAAAATGTTTTACATTTGGGATACATGTCTTATACCTAAAGCGCCTATTAATAGATCTCTTTTCTTGTTTTCACTCTCATATATCCGATTGGTCTGTTATCAGGCAGCCTGCCTGTTAGATAAGCATGAATGACCTTGGAAATAATGAGGCACACTGTGAAGAATGTGATAGGCGTTTTCATAGTGAATTTGAGGAAACTGAGTATCAGGAATCCTAGCACTGGTTTTCAAACCCCAGCTTTATTCACTTTCCCTTAAATGGCCTTAAACAAATTCAATAAACTTTATAAGCTAGATAATTTGCAAGAACGAATACATACACCATATCAGTAGGAAAATTTATCTGTGGCAAAAGTCCATGTGGCAAAAAAAAATAATACCAATTGTAAATGAAGATAGACTAAATATTCATTAATAGGGACAAGAACATTTTGAATCCCATTATATAGTTCTGTGTTGGCATTTACAGAGGCAACTTTGCATAATGGATTGAGGCAATTTATGTGAATTAAATTTAATGAAATCATATGATAGTATTCTGAAAACGGTGAGTTATGCAGTCATATGTATCTCTAGAGTTTATCTTAAGTACAATATTAAACATTTTGCATCCAAATTTCAGAAATTCATGTAAAGAAGTGTTTGCATCTCTTAATCTTCAACAACCTCTTTTGTAAAGTTATTATGTTATTTATTTAACATAGGAGTATAAATGTAAACACTAATTGAAGAATTAAATTAGAATCTGTAAATACTAGGACAAGTTGAAACTAGAAAAATAAAAACAAAACAATGATCCTGATCTTACAGAGGTCATGCAGTGCCTAGGCTCACTTTCTTTAGAAAATCGGAGTCTAAGCCCCTTTGTCATCAGAATTATTCTGGGTATCAATTCAGGCCATGTATACTCACATTCATTTTATTTTATGAAGTATAATACATTTCTTTATCTTGTGAGATTAAAAAAATAAGCTTAAGTTAAAAAAATAAGAAAAACTGAAGCTAAATTATATGTAGTCCCACCCTTGGTATAATTCTTATGTTTATTTCCTGAATTTAAAGTTTCTTTCCAGAGATTATTTACATTCTAGAAACTTGGGACTTTATTCTCCCAAATTTTGAAAGTATTTTCCTCCAGAGAGACAGCATATCTGAATAGAAAGAGTCAGAGAATTATAGTAAAGCAGTAAATTGACCTCACAACTTGCTTGCTCTACACAATATGACACTCAGTTTCTTTATCTATATATTGGGAATAATAATGCCTACACCAAAATTTTTCTTTTAGATATTAGGAAGATCAACAGTTAAATATCTATATGTTGAGTGTCATATGTCTTCAATAGGAATAAGATTGAAACGATCTCCAGTGTTTCTGAAGTTAATAACATGACTCTTTGAAGTAAGTAACATGATTCTTTCTCTTTCTAGGAGTTGCCCATGCCAAGAAACTGGAAATCATTTTTGACTCTTTTCTTACTTTCATATGCCAAGCTCTATAAAATCAGTCATGGAATCTTATACATATGATTTATATCCACCAGATTTCTCCACACACTTTGTTATACTCCCTAACCAGCATTCTCTCCCTTTCTCCATGTAAGCTGTTTGAAACAAGTTTTATTGCATGACCTTTCACTCCTGGACATTTCTAAATGATCTTTTACTTTGATGAGCTCCTATATAGTCTGCATAATGCAGACACAGTTAGCCAACTAAATGCAAATATGGCTATGATATCCCCTTTATCCGCATGACAACAATAGTTGGGACTCAACTTTGATGTCATTTCCTCTAACAAGTGGAGGTTCTGAACTTCAGTGCCATTTTGCTAGAGTATTAGTGACAGCATAGTTAATTTTATATTTTCTGTTTATGGAAAGCAGAAAGTTAGATCAACGTTATGTCATATCACTCCTCACCCTTCCCCCTGCCCTGCCCCTAATCAAGCCTCAGTAACAATCTTTGTTCGCAGAAATTTTATTCACCCCTCTCTCCCCAGATTTAGGCTTTCCAACCTGCAGCTCCATTAATTATTCCCTTGCCACATTGAGTGATTACAGAATTTTACTTACAGAATCTCTAGATAACATGCTGGTTTCAAGTACCAATCTGGAATTCTTGAGAGGAGAATGGGACTTTAAAAATATCTCTTCTGAAAAATAATATAAGGTTGACTCAGTGTGGACAACTGTTTCATGCCCCCTTTCTCTGCATAAATATAGCACACTGCCATTTTACCCCATGATGACACAGAGATACTCAATGGAACACCTTTCTACCAGGATTCCAAGTGGAAGAAGATGGAACCAATAACTTTCTATTTCTTAACTACAACCTAATGGAATAACTTTTTTTCTTAAATTATCTTTAACTATTTTATTTTTATATATTTTTAAAGATTCCATGTACCTATTTGAGAGAGAGAGAGAGGGAGCACAAGTGGGAAGAAGGAGAGGGACAAGCAGACTCACACTAAGGGAACCAATGAAGGGCTCAATGCAGGACCCCCAATATCATGACCTAAGCAGAAACCAAGAGTTAATTGCTCAACCAACTGAGCCACCCAGGCGCCCTTTTTTTAAATACTTTGATTTTTTTTTTTTTTTTTTTCTATTTAGGTGCAGTATAAGACTTTCTTATTTTCATTTTCTTTGTTGTGAGAACTTCACTTATATCATATCCTCTTTTTACTAGTGGAATATTTGTTTACATCATGTTTTCTAACTCTCGTGATTTACTGTCAAAGCAAAAGTTGCACTAGACAAAATTAAACAGTCAAGGTACACTTTATTCAAGGCTACTGTAATAGGAGTGAGAGGCCAGAGCACAGCCTGAGCTCAGTCCGAAATAAAAGGTGGGAGAGTTGTCAACAACTGGGACAGTGGATTTACTTACAGGAACAGAGAACTCTTTTATTTTCCTTACGGAAAGTAGTTTTACAACTTGCAGCGAGGTACCCAGAGAAGTTAGACTTCTACTCTCCCATACAAACTGGGAGACAGGGGCACTATCTTCCCTGATGACGACAGTTCATAGGGATAGTTCCCAGTCTTGAGAAAAGACCTCCCTGGCTTGTAAACACTGGCAAAAAGGTTTTACCAAGATTTATATCCCAAAGGGGCAGAGAAAGAATTTATAATTGCACGTTTTCTGAAGTAAATTCTCTAAGAAAAGGGAGGTCAGGATTCTAGAGACAGGAAGAAACATGACTATAATTAGACATATAAGGCCTTCTTGGTCACCATCAATCATGGTTTTTGATTTATAAAGAAAATGGGAAATTTAGAAAGTATGTAAGTCTGTCAACAAACTTTTCCTTTCATATCATGTAGGAAACTAAGAAAAAAAGATTGTCTTTTCTTTTTTTTTCTGTGTTGTCTTACTTTACCAACACAATTTCAAAGACAATGAGCAGATGGAGGGAGAGAAATCATACAAAAATAAATGCAAGAGGGAGAAGAAGAAGGGGAAGGAGAAGAAGAAAAGAGAGGATAATACAATTTTATAGTTTAAAGGAACTATTTACTTACAGAAGTTATTAAGATTTTTCCACATTGCTTATTGTAATTACTTGTTCAGTAATCTCTCTTCTAAATTTGATGGTGAACTCAGTAAGAGTCTGATCTATTTTGTCCATCATTTTTCAACTAACCCAGTGTCTGAAATATAGTAGCTGCTTCACATATGTTAATGAATAAATGAAGAAATCAATGAGCTAGTAGAGAACTCCTGGGGGAGAATATAATATTAGATGCCTATTTTAGATGTATTTTAATAGTCAACAGCTTTAATGTCTCTCGGCCTACTTTTTTCAAATACCGTTTGAATACTAGACTTCATTTTGATTAATATTTTGCATCTGAAACACCAAGACTCTCATGGTTTTACCCATTTATTTTCAAACTTAATTTGTTGTTAGCCCCCATTTCATGACAGATTCACAATATTTTTTTTTTAAAGATTTTATTTATTTATTTGAGAGAGAGAGAATGAGAGAGAACACATGAGAGGGGGGAGGGTCAGAGGGAGAAGCAGACTCCCTGCCGAGCAGGGAGCCCGATGCGGGACTCGATCCAGGGACTCCAGGATCATGACCTGAGCCGAAGGCAGTCGCTTAACCAACTGAGCCACCCAGGCGCCCTCACAATATTTTTGACACAGCAGAAGAACTTAATGATCTCACAGTTCCAAACACCTAGGTTTTGTGAGAATAGTGTATCTTTCTTGTTTCTGAATTTTGAATGTCTCAGAGCACATTTATGAAGTTACAACAAGAAGGAAACCTGATTTCTTCTGCCTCAAATGGCTGAATGTGAGACAGCGACTTGACAAAACCAAACCAAAACAACAACACTAACAACAACAAACTCCTAACAGGTGTACTGTGTCAAGCATGGCATATTTTAATTAGGCATATTGAAGAGATTGTTTTATACCTACAGGGAAATTTCCATGTAAATATACATAAATAAGAAATTATAAATATTCTTTAGGATTAACATTTCAGGTTTAACAAATAAAACTATGAGATGACTAGTTACATTTATTTTTCTGATGAACAACAAATAATATGTTGATGTAAGTACATTTCAAGCAATATTTGAGATACTTAAACTTTAAAATATTCTTTTTTTGTCTGAAATTCAAATTTACCTGGATGTTTTGTATTTTATCTGGCAACAGTACTTAGGATGGATATTCAGATAACCAGTCTTCTGTGAAGTTATTTGGGGAGGAGATTAAAAGTTTGAGAATCAGACTAATACAGGACAATTTAACCCAGTAAATGGAAAAGAATCAGCTTGCAAATTTAGGAAAGAAAGATGATAATTTCAAAATATATATATTTTTTATTTTTCTGATAATAAATGTTTCCAGGAATATTACTTATCCATCAGTTTTCATTTAGTACTGTATTCAATTTAAGACGGTTCTGGAGGTTAGTGGATTATATAGCACAGTCTTGAAATTGCTGCTTTTTTTATTCTGATTCATGCAATACACAGTTGATCAATCCCCCATATGAAATGAATTCCCCAGTATCTTTTTTTATTCCCTGTCCTATATGTTCAATATATTCTTGAGATAAGTAATATTTCATGGCAAAGATATTATTTACTTCGTAGGAATGTACACTTTTCAGTACTTGTAGAAGAATAAAATACGTGACAACTATTAAAAATACACTTCATTTAATTTACTATGGATTTTTTCTTTATTTTTAACTCATTTAACTCAATTGATTTAGTTAATAATTGGGTACATGAAGGATATAATGCCATTTAATAAGAATGATGATTATATTCATTCAAATGTTGAGATATATGTATAAATGTAAAAGTGACTCTCCTATGAGCCTAATACAACAATTAAATGACAAATGGTTTAATATTATGCATATGTAGAAAATAAGCTTCTTTAATACTTGTATTTAAGAAATTTTTTTGTGTGTGTGCTGAATATCTCAATCACTTTATAAAGTTAGATCTTTTAAATATCCTTGGATAATGCAACTTGGAAATTTAGGTGTAATAGTGACCATAAGACACACTAAATTAATCAATACTTTAAAATGAAGTTAGCTAATTTCACTTTCTTATGCTCTTTAGAAGAAATAACCTTTAGATTTTCCTTTGAACCTAAGAAAATATAAGCTATGATGTCATCCAGAATCAGAATGCAGCATACTCTTCCCTTCAGTGTTTCCCATAGTGTTAGATAATGGAAGTTTATGCACATTTCACAAGGAAGTGATATGCTACCATTTATTTCCAGGTCCAGTAATGCACAAAGCACTGGAGTGATCTGCCAAAATTAATGTCTAACTATATATATTCATTTATGTACTGTTTCCTCAGGGGCACTAGGAAATCCTGCTTTCACAAAGTATCTTTCTGTTGTCTAGTATAGCGCCAATAATTCCTTTGTGCTAAAAATGACTCTCCAAGGAAAATCCAATTTAAAATACAAATATCTTCTAAGCATAGAATTTAAATGTTCTAATACTTTGAAGAGAACTATGAAGTCTTACATCTCTGGAGGATTTGAGATATTTTACACAGTTGGAGCCCTTAGGACTTGCTAAAGGACATGAAGAAAAGCCACAAGAGTGACCCCGGGAATTATGATTTAATCAAATATGCCATCATGATGGCATTTGATGGTGAGAAGACTGGGAGAAAGCACATTAAGAACAAGCAGAATCAGGCATTCTGTTTTAGCAATATTCCTTTAAAGATATCTGTTAAACATCTGGTAGGACACATTCTTGCATTTTTGTTTGATTTCCACCAAAAGCTTAATTAAGTTCCCTCTACTCCCCACAGTGAATTACTTGTCCAGAATTTTCTTCTGCTCTTTGACAAGATATTTTCTAGTATTATTTGTCACTCTCACTGAATAATTTAGGTTTCCTAGATCAGTTATTTATAAAATATTCCTAAGGAACACAAGATTCAAGAGTGGTTTTATGGTTTATCTAGGTGTCACAATATGAAGAATTACTTCCCAGTTTCCTCAAGGACAAAACTATTTTCATGTGTCTTTTATCTTCAAGTTTCAACATAGGCTTGTCTCCTCTTTGTCAATTTAATCAAAAGGGTAAGATCACAAAGATAACTGTAGTTGCTGCTCTGATATTGGGTTCTCAACACTGAAATTTCTCTGAGGTGGTTTTTCTCCTCCACTGCATGGCTCCCACACAAATGCATTGCTTTTGACAACCCTAACACATATTTTATAGTACTTTTCCTAATTTTCTCCACAATGGATTTTCTAGTTGGTTCTCAATTTTCTTGTAAACTTTGGATATTTTTCTGCAGAAGAGGGAAATTCCTTGATACAGAGTTTGTTCATAGGGAATGTATGCATACATCTCTGCATACATAATTTTGTGAACAAAAATGCAGCCTATGTAAATATTTTTTAAAGATTTTATTTATTTTTATGAAAGAAAGAGAGAAAGAGAGTGAGAGAGAGAGAGAGAGAGAGAGAGAGAGAGCACGAGTAGGGGGAGGGGCAGAGGGAGAAGCAGACTCTCTGCTGAGCAGAAGCCCAATGCAAGACTTGTTCCCAGGAACCTGGGATCATGACCTGAGCTGAAGGCAGACACTTAACCGACTGAGCCACGCAGGTGACCCAAGCCTATGTAAACATTTCAATAAAAATATGATCTAAGTGCAATTGATCTTTAAAAATGTGTATTTGTGTATTAGGGGGCGCCTGGGTGGCTCAGTTGGTTAAGCGACTGCCTTCGGCTCAGGTCATGATCCTGGAGTTCCAGGATCGAGTTCCACATTGGGCTCCTGCTCAGCAGGGAGTCTGTTTCTCCCTCTGACCCTCACCCCTCTCATTCTCTCTCTCCATCATTCTCTTTCTCTCAAAAATAAATTTAAAAAAAATTTTGAAAAAATAAAAAATAATAAATAAATAAATAAATAAATAAATAAATAAATAAAAATGTGTATTAGGAATTATTTTATTAAAAATGTAATTATAAAAAATGTAATTGTAAAGTATACAATATGGGTTTTGAAAACACAACAATAATGTTATACATTGATGAAGATAATTAAGTGTAGAAACCAAATTAGAAATCTGTTACTTTTGAGATAATAGGCCCCCTCCTTATCTTGCAGAACCCATTGGTGGTGACTGATAAATAGTGAGAGGTTTTCACCACATAGAAACCAGATCCTTTATCTCTCTAAAAACTCACAGCTAAAATGCATGTGCAGTCAATCTGATGTCCTTGCTGAGGGTTTTGAATGTTGAAGTTGTGTTGTAAAATTCAGAGAGAGTTTGAAATGTTTCATATTAGCTCTGACAGCTTTTGGCTTTAGTGCAGAAGTGCTGGTGTATTTTTTTCAGCCTGTCTCTCTTGGTGCTGTAATCTTCTACATAATTTTCATTTACTTTCTCTCTTCCCTTGTCATAGTAGATTTTTCTTAACACGAACTCAGATTTCCATGTAAAATAAGAAGAGACAATGGCACAGTAAATACAATAGTTTCAACTAAGAAATTGTAAGAGTGACATCACCAAGAGGGTGCTATAGGTTGTTTCTGACTTTACTCCCTCTCATAGGAAGTACAACTAACAACTTTTCAAGAATAAAATATCATTGACAGAGTTCTAGAACACAGGGGTGAGGCTAAAGCACCTCTTCTACACACAGAGACCAAGAGAAACTGCAGTGACTACCCATTAAATGCATTTCCCTACTCCCAGGTCAGTACAGCACCACATGGAGAAGTCTCCCCTTAGCCTCTGGTTCCTCCAATAGGAAGAGAGAACCCAAGGGGGACAATAAGCTCCCATTAGCATTGGGGTTGCTTTGTGGGAGCCCCTGTTCTGATCTCACAGCATGGGGATTTCAGGGAAATCTATGAGGCTTAACTGCTGGGAATCTGACTATGACGGAGAAGTGGGAAGGGGATTGTAATAATCAGCACATATTTCTTAGCAGACTGAGTTCATACCTGCAGTGCCCAAGTGGTAATCCCAACCAGTGGCTTTGTTCATTTGCAGAACAGAAAGTATATTTAAAAAAATTGTGGCTGAAAACTTACTGAACTTGGGGAGAGAAATAAACTTCCAGATCCATGAGGCCCAAAGGAAGCCAAATAGGTTGAATTTGAATACACCAAAGCACAGTATAATTAAATTGTCAAAAATCAAAGACAAAGAAAAAATATTAAGAGCAACAAAAGAAAAGAGAGAAGTTAGATACAAGGGAATTCTATAAGATTATTGGTGGATTTCTCCACAGAAACTGAAAACCAGAAGAGGAGATGACATGTTCAAAATATTGAAAGAAAATAACTGTCAATCAAGAATTCAATACCCAAGGATGCCTCAGTGGCTCAGTTGGTTAAGCATCCAGCTCTTGATCTCAGCTCAGGTCTTGATTTAAGAGTCATGAGTTCAAGGCCCATGTTGGACTCCACACTGGGTCTAGAGCTTACTTAAAAAAAAAAAAAAAGAATTCAATACCTAGTGTAGTTGTCCTTCAGAAACAAAGAAGGGGTAAAAACGTCCACACAACCAAAAGCTGAGAGAGTTCATTACCACCCGACCTGCCTTATAAGAAATGATAAAAGGAGTTTTTTAAGTGGAAGTAAAAGAACACTAATTAACATCATAAAAATATAAAAAGGAAGTTTAAATCTCACTGGTAATGGTAAAAGGATATATAGTCATCATTAGACTCTGCAGTATGGTAACAGTAGGGCATAATTCACTTACAACTTTAGGCTAAAAGCTAAAAAAAAAAAGAAAATAATGTAATGAAATTAACCTTAATTATAATTATGTTTTTTTGTTACACAATAATTAAAAAAACACGTAAATTGAATAGCAATTACTTAAACTGTGAGGGGAAGCAGAAGTAAAGTGTAAAGTTTATGAATTCTATTGAAGTTACATTATTATCAGTTTAAAATAGGTTTTTACAAATTTAAGATTATTTTTGTAAGCTTCATAGTAATAACAGAAAAATCCTATAGTAATTACACAATAAAGAAGTCAAAATATACTAATACCAAGTGACATTGAAACACAAAAAAAGACATCAGGGTAAGAAACAAGTATCATGGATCTATAAAACAGCAAAAACTATTAACAAAATGGCAGTACTTAAGTCCTTATCTGTCAATAATTACTTTAAAGTAAGCAGATTAAATTTTCCAATTAAAAGACTTAGAATGGCTGAATGGATTAAAAAAAAAAGAGCCAACAATATGCTGACTCACTGTTATGCTTAAAGACACATATAAACTGAGACTAAAAGGATGGAAAAAGGTATTTCTGGAAAATAGTAACAGCAACAAAAGGGTAGCTATACTTAGACAAAATAGGTTTTAAACTAAAAATGATAAAAAGAGATAAGGGATGTCACTATATAATAATAAAAGTGTTGGGATGCCTAGGTGGCTCGGTCAGTTAAGCATCTGCCTTCAGCTCAGGTCATGATCTCAGGGTCCTGGAATCGAGGCCCACATCAAATCCCTGCTCAGCAGGGAGCCTATTTCTCCCTCTCCCTCTGCCTCTGTCCCCCCCCCCCCGTTCATGCACTCTCTCTCTCTCTCAGATAAAGTAATGAAATCTTAAAAAAAATAAAGGGATCAATACATCAAGAAGATTAACAATTATAAATATGTATGCACCCAAAATAGAGCACCTAAATATATAAAGCAAAAAATAACAGCACCAAAAGAAGAAATAAATTGTAATACAATAATAATTGGGGACTTTAATACCCCATTCTCAACAATGGATAGATCATCCAGAGAACCAACCTAACAGGACTATGAGACATATACAGAACATTTTCTTCAACAACATAATATACATTCTTTCTCAAGTGCACATGGAATATTTTCATACCAAGTATCTTTATAAAACTAGGAACCAACAAGAGAAAAACTGGACAGTTCACAAATTTGTGGGAAATAGATGACACTCTCCTGAACAACTGATGGATAAAAGAAGAAATTAAAGGGAAAACTAAAAGGTTTCTTGAGATAAGCAAAAATAGAAACACAATATACCAGAACTTATGAGATGCAACAAAAGCTGTTCTAAAAGTGAAGTTCATAGCAATAGACAAGTATACTAAGAAGCAAGGAAAGTCCCAATTAAACAGTTTAATCCTACAATTTAAGCAACTAGAGAAAGAACTGATTGAGCTCAAAATTAACAACAATGAAAAAGAAATAATGAACATTAGAGCAGAAATAAATGAAACAAAGAACAGAAAAAAACAATAGAAAAGATTAACCAAATTAAGAATTGTTTCTTTGAAAGATAAACAAAACTGCCAAACACTTAGCTGGCCCAAGTAAAGAAAAAAATATATATAAATGAAAAAGAGAGATTACAAATGACACCACAGAAGTTTAAAGTATCATAAGATGCTATTGTGGACAACTATAAGCCAACAAACTGAACAATCTAGAAGAAATGGAAAAAATCTTAGAAACATACAAATTAAGACTGAATCAGAAAGAAATAGAAAATTTGAAGATATCAGTTACTAGTAAGGAGATTGAATCAGTATTCAAAAATCCTCCAATGAAGAAAAGCCCAGGACAAGACGGCTTCATTGGTAGATTTTTCCAAATATTTAAAGAAAAATTAACACCAGTCCTCTCAAACTCTTTCAAAATATCAAACTCATTTTATTTATTTATTTTATTTTATTTTATTTTATTTTATTTTTTTTAAAGATTTTATTTATTTATTTGACAGAGAGAGAGAGAGACAGCGAGAGAGGGAACACAAGCAGGGGGAGTGGGAGAGGGAGAAGCAGGCCTCCCGCCGAGCGGGAAGCCAGATGCAGGGCTCGATCCCAGTACCCTGGGATCATGACCTGAGCCGAAGGCAGACGCTTAACGACTGAGCCACCCAGGCGCCCCCAAACTCATTTTATGAGGGCACTATTATCTTGATACCAAAACCAGAAAAGGACACTACTAGAAAAGACAGCCGACAGGGCACCTGGGTGCCTCAGTCGGTTAAGCTTCTGACTCTTGGTTTTAGCTCAAGTCATGATCTCATGGTGATGAGGACCCTTACAGCAGACTCCACACTCAGCATGGAGTCTGCCTGAGATTCTCCCTCCTTCTCTGCCCCTCCCTTCGCTTACAAGTGCTCACTCTTTCTCCCCCATAAATAAATAAATAAAACCTTAAAAAAAGAAAAAAACAACCTACAGAATGGGAAGAAATTTTGACAAAACATATATCTGATAAGGAGTTAATATCCAACATATATAAAAACTCACACAACTTAATAGGAAAAATAAAATAACCCAACTAAAATGGGCAAAGGACCTGAATGGATTTTTATCCAAAGAAAATATAGGAAAGGCCAACAGGTACATGGAAAAATGCTCATCACTAGCCATTAGGGAATTGCAACTTAAAACCACAATGAGGTATTATCTCATGTCTGTTAGAATGACCATCAAAAACACAAGAAATAACAAATGTTGGCATAGATGTGAAGAAGAGGAAACCCTTATGCATTGTTGGTAAAATTGTAAATTAGTACAGCCCCTATGGAAAACAGCATGGAGAATCCTCAAAAAATTAAAAATAGAACTACCATATAAGCCAGCAATTCTACTTCTAGGAACATATCCAAAGGAAACAAAAACACTAACTCAAAAATATATCTGCATCTCCATGTTCATAGCAGCTATCTACAATAACCAAGATATAGAAACAACCCAAGTGTCCACTGATGGATGAATAGATAAAGGAGTTGTGTTATATAATGGAATATTATTCAGCTATAAAAAAAGAGGAAAGCACACCTTTGTGACAACATGGATTGGCATTATGCTACAAGAAATAAGTTAGAGAAAGACAAATACTGTAGGATCTCATTTATATATGGAATCCAAAAAAAGAAAAAAAAAAAAACAACAACAACAGAAAAAGAGATCAGGCGGGCGCCTGGGTGGCTCAGTTGGTTAAGCAACTGCCTTCGGCTCAGGTCATGATCCCAGGGTCCTGGGATCGAGCCCCACATCGGGCTCCCTGCTCAGTGGGAAGCCTGCTTCTCCCTCTCCCTCTCCCCCTGCTTGTGTTCCTGCTCTCGCTGTCTCTGTCTCTGTCAAATAAATAAATAAAATCTTTAAAAAAAAAAAAGAAAGAAAAAGAGATCAGGCTTGTCACTAGCAGTTATAAAATAAATAAGTATTATTAGGGATGTAATGTGCAACATGATGACAATAGCTAACACTGATGTAAAATATATAGGAAAGTTGTTAAGAGAGCAAAACCTAAGAGTTCTCATCACAAGGAGAATTTGTTTTTCCTTTTTTTCTTTTCTTCTTATTGTATCTATATGAGATGATGGATGTTAGCTGAACCCATCATGATCATTGTTTCACAATATATGCACATCAAACCATCATGCTGTATACCTTAAACGTATACAGTTATATGTCAATTATTTCTTCAATAGAGCTGGAAAAAAAAAAGAAATGTATACATGCATACATATACATAACAGAAATATTAATAGTAAGATATTCTGTCTGCAATATGGTTTGCATTCTGGTTTTATTTTTTTTTAAAGATTTGTTTATTTTAAAGAGCGAGAGCATGAGTGGGAGGTGCAGAAGCAGAGGGAAAAATAATCTCAAGCAGACTCTGCTGAGTGCAAAACTCAATGTAGGATTCGATCTCATGATCTCATGATGAGATCGCCACCTGGGCTGAAACCAAGAGTCAGACGCTTAACTGATTACACCACACAGGTGCCCTCTGGTTTTACTTTTAATAATTGTTTGACTTAAATAAGTAACTTAGACTGAAATGTTAAAATGGTTTTAGTGCTAAATGATCATATTTTTATATTAAAGAGAATAACTGATTTGAATATAGGATAATCTCACATATTATTATACTATATCAAAATAACATTGATGGGAATAATCAACATCATCTAGCTAAACCTTAAAGATATATTCCTTATATGTCTCAGATCCACCAATTTTGCTTCATGGAATCCTCCCAAGAGAAGCAACCAAAAACAAAGCATGTGATGATAATAATAGTGACATATTTGAAGCAAACTGTCAATGAGGCAATGACTAAATCACTTATCATACTATGGGATATGTATCCATGTATATTCATATCATATACATATAATTTATTTATATATTTTATTTATGTTTGTGTGTATATATTGATGTCAATATATTTCCAAAGCAAATTGTTCAGTGTTGATAAAGTTCTAAAAATATTATGTGTATCAAACATTTATGCAAATAAAAATAAATCAAGCAATGCTTTATGTTTTTTTTTATGGATAAAACCATGTTTGTAGAAGCATAGAAAATATCTGGAAACACATGCTTTAAAACTAACCATTGTTTTCTTTAATGAGATTGAAAGGTCATTTTCAATGGGGAGGTTTGTCTTATCTTGAATAGCAAGCTTATTTAGAGACTAAGATATATTTATTGCTTGCACAGTTAAAAACTAATTTTAATGAAGGAGAAAAGCAATTATCTGAAGATCCTATTTTGCTGAATATAGGTGAAGAGTAATATTATTTTGAATGCAAACCAACCCATTAAAAAAAACTAGCTATTTAAATATATCTGATTTAAACTAAGCTCTTTGGTATCAGATATCCTCTCTCTATATAAGATTTAATAGGAGACTAATGTGTTAAAAGTGTAAGCAAAAAAAAAAAATTAGTTGAATTGAAGAGGAAGCTCAGACTTATTAATGAATATATTATGTAAGGTATTTTATTTATTTTTTATTTTTTTAAGATTTTATTTATTTGCGAGAGAGACAATGAGAAACAGAGAGCATGAGAGGGAGGAGGGTCAGAGGGAGAAGCAGACTCCCTGCCGAGCAGGGAGCCTGATGTGGGATTCGATTCCGGGACTCCAGGATCATGACCTGAGCCGAAGGCAGTCGCTTAACCAACTGAGCCACCCAGGCGCCCCTATGTAAGGTATTTTATAGTAGTCATATTCAGTCGTGATTGTCAAATTTTCATTTTTATCATTTCAATCAATTTAGTCATTATATAATGACATCTAATATCCTATAGGCTCCACAACAATTTTCAGTTATGGATTAATTTTTTGTTTGTTTGTTTCAATTTGTTCAGGAAAATGTCACATCATTATTTCCGTTTATTTTCCTTGCTTTCTGTAAGAAACCTCCCTTAAGCAAATGGTTTCTGACTTCAGGTCAAATGATCCACTACGACCACCAGTATGTGAGCCTGCCGAGAGCAGAGCCCCATCACGTGGAGTCTCCCTTGTTCTTGATAGATTCGGGGCATGCCCTGCATGAGTTATGTTGGTATTTAACCATTGCTTCAGATATTTTGTTCAGGAGGTTCGACATCGTTTTTAGTTTTTGCTTTTTTCCTTATACTTATTTATCAGTTTTATTATTTAATGATTTCCCTTCTACACACTTAAGTAAGCACTGTTATAAAGAATACTTAAAATGTTGCAGGGAGGGGCACCTGGGTGGCTCAGTTGGTTAAGGGTCTCCCTTGAGCTCAGGTCATGATCCTGGGGTCCTGGGACGGAGCCCCAAGTGGGGCTCCCTGTTCAGTGGGGACTCTGCTTCTCCCTCTCATTCTTCCTCTGTGCGCTCGCTCTCTCTCTCATATAAATAAATAAAATCTTTAAAAAACATGTTGTAGGGAGTTTCTGGGAGAACTGTAAAAGTACCTCCAAATTAGCTGCAAACATAGGTGTATATGAATGGGTGCTTCTCATTTGTCATTGCTATAAATTAACAATTCTTAAAGTGTTATAGTAGCTGTCTGTACAACTCAGACTCATCAGCAGTCTGCACGTTAAAATTATTTTTGAAATAATGCTGAGGGTTTTGTTTTGTTTAGTTTTGTATTCTTTCTTTTTTACCATGTTCGTTTCATTGATGGCACCAAAGCACTTGTGGGTAAAACTATCAGTGACTTTGCACAAGTCACAACACTGACACCTCGTGGACCTAGGAGTCATTGTGTTCCTCTCCTGACAGTTCTTCCCTTTTCTTTGGAGAAAAGGAGAAAGAAAAATGAAAAGAAGCAGCAACAGTAATGGCTGGTCTTAACTAGGGATTTCTTTTACCTAGTAGAAAAGAAACCTCAACTCTTGGGTAGACATAATTTTAACATTTTGACTGATGCAATGGAACGTATCTAGAGCAGTTCTGCCACATACGAAAGTACAATGGTCTCTCAAGAAAAATACATGTCTGAGACGGCGTGCAGTGGAAACTGAAATAGCTGTCTTTGTTTTTTTATGGAACACCATTTTTATTTGAAAGAATGACTGACAAACTAGGTTTATTCGGATTTCTGTTTTTGGTTGCAGTTTCCTGCAAACAGACCAAGTGAGCATGTCATTTGTAGGAAAACAACAGACAGTACTTGTCAATAATAACATTTGGGCTCTCAAATAAAAATAGAATTTTCTTTTTCTTTTTTTTAAAGATTTTTTATTTATTTATTTGAGAGAGAGAATGAGAGAGAGAGCATGAGAGGGGAGAGGGTGAGAGGGAGAAGCAGACTCCCCGCTGAGCAGGGAGCCTGATGCGGGACTCGATCCCGGGACTCCAGGATCATGACCTGAGCCGAAAGCAGTCGCTTAACCAACTGAGCCACCCAGGCTCCCTAAAAATAGAATTTTCAATGGTGACAAATGGTAAATGTTGTCAACATGTGTTTGACAGCTTCCCAAAATAAAATAAAGATTTGCTAATCAAATCAGTGGAGAGAATAAAGATTTTAATTAAAAAGAAAAAAAATATTATTAAATGGTCAGCATTTGAAAGATTTGTAGAATTCAGAATCATTATTTTCAAAATAGCCAAGGATCATGTATGGGTGATCAAATCATGTATGGGTGATCAAAATCATGTATGGGTGGAAGATCTACTAAAAATGCAAGACAGAATAATGTTTTAGAATTATAGTCTGAAAAGTTTGTTGATGTTTTCACATTCCACATTGTAACTAATTTTTAATAAATTAACACTCACTGAATTTTGATACAGTATCAAAATGGAATATCCATAATTATTTGATAAGGTTATTATGATCTCTCCTATCTTTTCCAGGTACATATCTGTGGGAGGCTGGATTATCTTTATGCAGGACATATCACCAGTGTGCTAGGACAAGCTGTGTAACAAACACCACCTCCATTTTCTCATATACTCCTGGATGTAACCATCACGCTTTGGGAAAAAGTACTTTTTTAGTTTTGATCAGTTAACATATATAGAGATGGCACACATCATATACCCATTAGCTATTATTATCATTAATAAATGTAATGGAAGTTATAAGCTATTATTACTGTTAATTAATATGATCCTGTACTATTATAGAGTATTAAACAAAGAAATGTCATTATCTGATATGCATTTTTAAAAAAAGATCACTCTGGCTTCCATGGAGGGAAACAGTAGTGGGGTATGGTTAAGGGAGAAAGTGGAGCAAGCACTTAAGGAGTTATTGGAATAATCCACAGGGATGATGATGGGGATGTAGACTGATAGTAGCAGTAAAGGTGGTTAAATGATTAGATTTAGGAGATATATTCAATGATACAGCCTCCAGTTGAAAAAAGCACAATTTTACATCTACCCATATGTGCTCATTTATTTGTTTTGGCTTTTTGTTTGTTTATTGTCCTTTATTTATCTTGCTGAATTCCATCTCTAGTTGATTGGCCTATTATTTTCTTTAGATCATTTTTTAAAAGATTTTATTTATTTATTTATTTTAGAAATAGAGATCAAGAGAGTTCGTGCAAGTAGGGGGAGGAGCAATGGGAGAGGGACAAGCAGACTCCATGCTAGGTACAGAGCCCAGAGCCAGACATGGGGCTTGATTCCACAACCCCAAGATCATGACCTAAGCTAAAATCAAGACGTTTAGGGGCGCCTGGGTGGCTCAGTCGTTAGGTGTCTGCCTTCGGCTCAGGTCATGATCCCAGGGTCCTGGGATTGGGCCCCGCATCGGGCTCTCTGCTCCGCGGGAAGCCTGCTTCTCCCTCCCCCACTCCCTCTGCTTGTGTTCCCTTTGTTGCTATGTCTCTTTCTGTCAAATAAATAAATAAAATCTTTAAAAAAATAAAATAAAATCAAGACGTTTAATGAACTTTTAAAAGATTTTATTTTATTTTTTTAAGTAATCTCTACATCCAATGTGGGGCTCAAACTCATAATCCCAAAATCAAGAGTCTCACGCTCTACTGACTGAGCCAGCCAGGTGCCCCTATTTTCTTTAGATAATTGACTTTAAGTATATTATTTGTCTTTTAAAAAGTGTTAAATCTAATATTGAAATATCTTATTGCTCATATTTACTTTTTATGATTTCCAAATTTTTGTTTCAAAATATTTAGTAGTTGAGTATTAGTTCTCTAAATCACATGTGTGACCTTCCTTTGTCATTTGTATGCTTACTTCCCCTGAAATCAATTGACCTCTGGCTAGTATATACTCTGAGCTTTATATTATCTAGGATCCCATTTCCTGCAGACAACTACCCAGTTTCTGTGAGGCTATACTAATCTGCTTTGTCCTCCTAATCTGTGTTTTTTAAACTTTCATGTGCAAGGAAAACTCCTGGAGATGTTGTTGAATTGTAGATTCTAGTTCTGTAGTTCTGGATAGGGACCCTTACAATTTTTTCTTTTCTTTTTTTAAGATTTTATTTATTTATTTGACAGAGAGAGAGTACAAGCATTGGGGAGCAGCAGAAGGAGGGGGAGAAGAAGACTTCCCACTGAGCAGGAAATCCAATGCAGGGCTCAGTGCCAGGAACCTGGGATCATGACCTGAGCTGAGGCAGACACTTAACCAACTGAGCCACCCAGGCGATGGGCCTTTACATTTCTAACAATCTCCTAAGTTTTGTCGATGCTGCTGATAGGTGGAACATATTTTGGGTAGCAATACTCTAAATGACTCCTAAATATTTAATGACCTCTTAAAATATCAGTCTTCCATGTTGGTTTCATTTACGTAGACTTTCACCCATGTTTTTAAAGTTAGTTAATTAATACAGGAATCTCTCCTAATATAAACAAGGAAGCCCAGAACAGCAAAATTCTCTTCAAGTTTATGTTTATACAGAGTTTGCACTTCTTAAGTGAATTTTATGCCTGTATACTTTGTCGATAAAAGATTCTTGGCATAAAAATTTCAGTACTAGTAGGAAAGAGACAGATTGTCTAAATAGAGTAACAAAATTATTTTTTGATGACTGAGCATTTCACTGACTCTCCTGAGAATCAGACAGACATCTATCAATCTAATAAGAAAGTGTATTGATTCATTTGAAAATACTTGAAATAATGAGCATCACATTTAAAGATAATATAATATGGGATGCATTAAAAGCTCAAATTTTGTTTCCTCTGAATTTAATTTTTTTAATATCAGCAAACTTTTTAACACAACACATATACATATATCAAAACCATCATATGTACAATTATATGACATGAAGTTAGTCAGAAAAGTTTACATTGTTTTCAAAATTATATGACTACCCAGTTTTTTATTGACCCACAATAGTAAAATATATTAAAAAGAAATTGAGTGAGTTTGTAAAAGTTTCAGTATATATGCCATTTAACCTTTATACCAGGATGAAAAGAAGTATCTCATGAATCATTTCTTCCATTCTCTTCTTTTCACTGGGTTCAAACAATCTCTAGGCTGGCTGTTTTGACATGTTGTAAATGCCAATGTTTTATGATGCTAATGCCCTGGATTTCTGCAGAACCACTCTGGACATCATCATCACCATCAGCATCACCAAAGGAATAACAAAAGGAAATAAAAAAGAAAAATTTAACACTAAAAGAGACGGAAAGATGTAAATTTTATGGAGTCAAATTGACATTACCAGTGTTTTATTAGCTGCTATAAACCATTTACTTTGAGGTACATGTAAGCTAAATGATATCAAGGACAAATAACATAATTGAAGTGATTCATGTAGCATATTTAAATTTAGCATCTGTTTTTCAGTTACAATTAAGACTATGGCATTCAAATAAATGCAGTTATATTACTTTCAATTTCATGTTATGCTGTCCGAGTTATGAACTTATCTGTTTTTATGCTGCCATAATTATAAATAGAAGCCGAAATAGAAACTATGAAACATTAAAAATGTTGTAAATGAAGTAAAAGATTCATATTCAAAAATCTAGAATTTCTTTTATATTTATGATGGTTGGGGTCACGCAAATCATTATTTAAAAGATTAAAAAGTATGCATTGTGTGACAATAGCTTGTGTAGTCAGGTATTTTGGAATGTGTGCAGTACATGAACACATGCTTGTGCTGTGTACATTTGTGAGGAATATGTACATAACACAGCATATGGAAAATTCATATAGATTTTACCCTAAGGCAAAAGTCACTATAGAGTAGTAATTAAATAGGAGTTAACCATTATTTTTCTCATGGCTATAATGTGGGGAACCAGCAGAAGGGTGGGATGGAGCCATGATTGAAGGCACAAATGGGCATCAGAGTCACAAGAAAAAAGTGTAAAAAAGGAAAAAGGAAAAACAAAAACAAAAAACAACTCTCTGGCCAGAAGAATAAAAACACAATTGAGGGGGCGCCTGGGTGGCTCAGTCGGTTAAGCATCTGCCTTCGGCTCAGGTCATGATCCCAAGGTCCTGGGATCAAGCCCCACATCAGGCTCCTGGCTCAGCGAGCAGTCTGCTTCTCCCTCTCCCTCTGCCTCTCTCCCTGCTCATGCTCTCTCTCTGTCTCTGTATCTCTGTGTCTCAAATGAATAAATAAAATCTTTAAAAAAAAACACACAATTGAGATAGAAAAGCACTAATAGAAAGAAGATGGAAAAGTTTTACTCAGAAAATTGGTAAGTAAATGGTTTAAAATACTCAAGTACAGATCAATTTACAATTAGAGTTTCTGGGACTTCAACACACCCCTGTTACTCACACAACTATTTGAACCACCAGAACAAAACCCAGCAGAATATAGATATGATCAACATAATTAGCATAATTGACATATATAGAAAATTTCACCCAAAACAGAAAAATACACATTTTAGAACATTTAGAACACTGAACAAGATAGACCACATCTTGAATGATTAAACAAAACTCAACATTTCAAAGAACTGAAATCATACAGAGTTTAATCTGACCATTATAGACTCAAACTCGAAATCAAAGAGAGACAATAGAAAAAATATCTAATACTTGAAATCTACCAAACACTTAAGAATTAATAACACCAATTTTCATACAACCTCTTCCAGAAAATATAACACAGGGAAATACGACCCACTCATTTTATGAAGTCATCATTGCCTTAATGCTACATCAGACAAAGACTGCCAAAAATAAGAGAAATATCATTAAAAAATCAAAACTATGATTGCACATTAACAGATGAAAGTCAGAAAAAGAGATTTCCATTTCTATGAAAGATAAGTCCATTATATATATTATGTATGCAACCATGCTCCTTTTTAGGGGAAAAACATATGGTCAACATCAAATAAGAATACAATTAAGATTTCTTTTTGAGTTCAAAAAATAGTAATTAATTCCTTATTTCTCTTACCATTTGATTTGTTCCAGATAGTTCCAATATGTCTACTTTGCAATACTTGAAATCTCATTTTGATGGAACAGTACAGTCCTGCCATAATTTTTCAATTTTGTTTCTTTATCCATGTTTTAAAACTAAAATCTTTTGGTTTTCATGTATGGTAACTAATTATTTTGAAGGCAAAATCCAATAAAATATTTCCTGGTAGGAAGTTTACTTTTAAGCATATGCTGATCTATGAAATACATACTCAGATCAACACAGTGAAATTAAAATTTCAGTAGTCTAGAAACTTATCAGAATATTACACCACAAACTCAGTGATTGCTGTATTTGTCTGGAGAGATTATAAGCAAATATTTTCTATCATCTACATCTCTATTTCCTCCAGCTTTGTACATGTTTTGCTACAATAATATTAACAGTGATATTATTATACTTATTAGTAATAATAAAATTATTATTAATCCTATAATTAATACAAATATTATTATTATTATTATCATTGCAGATTATGGTATGTGCTTTGAATACAAAATACCAGAGGGTTGATGTAAGAAAGAGTAAGTGTAAGAAGGCTCTGTTTGGTCTGATTTCTCATTTAAGGTGATGCTTGTAGGTCTCACTATAAGAATGTGCCAACTGCATTAAGATCTATTCAGGCAACAGGGTTATCAATATCTCGATAACCTTTGAGAAGAGCACAGCAATGAGAGTGTAGAGTGTTGAGGGGCGATTCAAATTTGATGCTCTGATTTAAGTTTGAAGTTCACATTTTAATGTGTATTTCAATTATATGTAGGTAGTATTGAAGCCAGAATTGTGAATGACATCACATAGGGATAGATCACAGAGCAAAAAAAGAAGAGGATGAAGCATGATGCTCAGGAGAGTTCCTTAGTGTGAAAAAGGAGGACAGAGCTGAGAAGTGAACTGAGAGGGAACAGGAAGAATGTAAGAAAAAAAATGTCCAGAAACAGGATGTATCATAGAAGCCAATTGCATTGACAATCTCTTGGATGGAGTAATCAGTATTATTAAATGTAGTTGAAACATTAAAAACCATAAGATAAAAATGTTCTGGACTTAGAGATATAGATATTATAATTTCCCTCAGCAAGAAATGTTTAAGTGATGAGACCAGATTCCAGAATAAAATGGGTTAAAGAAAGAGAGACCCATGTGGAAGGAAATCTTTTGAAGTGGAAAGTGATGGGAAGGAGAGTCCGTAAGTTTAGCTAGTGGTATGTGAGATATCGAGTCAAGATTTTCTGATATGTTTGTATTTTTACATGGGAACATGTTTAAAAGTTACTGAGAAATACTGAGCTGAGAAGGGGTGGTGGAATACTGAAGTGAGAAAGGGGATAGTAGTAGCTGGTTCTTCATAAGACAGGAGGAAAAGATTGAAAGCACTGGTGGAGAGATTCAGATTATTTAAGAGTGGGAGGAGCCTCTATGTTGTAACAGGAGAAAAGGATTAGAGGATGGTCTCCAGATACGGGTGGGTGATCAGAAGATGAGACATTTCTCATTGGACGTTAATATTTTCTAAATGAATATAATAGATCAGATCCAAGGCTAAGAATAAAGAATTCAGGGTTTGGAGACATTGTGTATAATTATGTACATAACTGAGCAGAAAAGAAAGAGTGGATATGCCAGGAAGGCACATTTCTGGTTGTGTTTCCCTGAATTTATAGAATTATAAAAATAAATTATTTCTCATTGAGAAGTTTACTTTTAAGTAACTGCCCATCCCATTCCCTCCTGGAAAACTTGATTTGACAGAATCTAGATCCTTTGTGATAGTGGTGGTTAATGTAATAAATTAGTTGCACTCAGGATTGGATTATTTAATGAATAAAGTGAAAAGTTAAATCCACCACTAAGGGATTTAGTGGATGAATTTATTCAACATTCATTTGGCCAATAACTAGTAATAATGAACATCTAATACATGCCAGTAACACTCCTGGGTGGCACTGATGTAACAGTTAAAATATAGACATTTCTTATGGAACTCACATTCTGATGGATTGAGTTCAAAAATATACAATTGTTCTATTATTTTAGGCAAAAATACATTTTATAAACAAAGATAAATTAGGATGGGAACTAATGAATCGTTAGAATTATATTTTACAGAGTGTTTATCAATGGTATCAATATATTAAGTGATGTTTGAGCAAAAAATTGAATTGTGAGAACAACCATGCATATAAAGGAAGGAAAAAGGAGGAAGATTAGAATAGAGGCAAAGGTCCTGAGGTTAGATGTATGTGATTTGTTCCAGAAGAAGCAAGAGAACTAGTATGGCTTAAGGGAATGAGCCAGAGACAGGGAGGAAACATATGACATAAAAGAGTTAATTAAGGAGCAGATCTTTTAAAATCTACTAGGAAATTGAAACAATTTGGGATTTTAATTAGTTGGAATTGAAAGGCTTTTGGGGAGTTTTAAGCAGAAGAATGACCTGAGGCATACATATCTGATGTCTCATTTTGGCTTTTATGTGAAGAATAAATTTTATGGCATGGCCAAGAATGTATACACGAGGACAACTTAGGAAGCCATTGCAATAATTAAGGCAAGACTGAATTGTAGTGACAAAGATTGTATTGAAATAACAGCCACTAGATTATTAAAAAAAGGACATGGGCAGAAGCAAAGTAAAAAGAGAAAGGAAGTATAGACTTCCTATCAGTGACTCAGAAGACTCCCGAGTGGAAATCCCAGCTTCGTTCATGCATAATTTCCGTGAAAACCTTTACATTCTCTAAGTTGTTCATGTGTAAAATGGGGCCAGTAAATAAATAAATCTTATATTATGTTATTTATATTAAGTGAATTATTACCCATGAAGCATGTTGAATAGTAGTTGACAGATAATAGGTATTTGGTATATATTTCACTGTTGTTATTATTCATTTTATCATAATGAGAGAGAAGAGTGTCAATCAGCTGGAGGTACTGATGAGACTAAACACTGAGCTAAATCTGGGTGACTGTAAAAATATTTTGATGCAGGAGCAAGGTGGTTGTTAGAAAGTGGGATATCGTGTGAGTTAATGATTTCTCATTGTAGAAGTTTAGGATAGGAGTTTGCTCCCTGGAGTAGAAGCAGGGTGGTGTTATTAGTTCTAGCTATTTGCTTCTTTCTACCCTCCCATACACAGTTTTTTGCACCTTTTCAGGGGTAATATCACTAGCTGACTGCAGGCCCTACACAGAGTTCAGAGAGCCAGATCTAAGGAGCTCACTCCTCCAAGTTTTCTAGGCTACTTTAATTACCGTTTCATCCCCATCATTAGTGATTGTAGCTGCTACTTTGATTATCTCAATGTTTCTTTTTTTGTTGTTGTTATTGAGCCCTTCAAATTCTATGTAAGCGATTCCCTACGTTATATCTTTCCTGTGAAATACCTATTGCTCTATTACATTCTCTTTCATATACCACAGCATGTTTTCTTTCTCATTTATTTATACAAGTAAATAGATACATCTATGTGACTAAAGCTTTAAATGCATGAAATCATACCATAAAAGCAGGAATTTTTATATAGTTTTTATTTTCCTTTACTTTTTGCTTGATAATTCAATTCCGGTCTCTTTTTCTTCCAAATCACCCTCTCAAATCTTAACATACATATGCAAATGTAACTTATGGCAATATCTTGGAATATATTATTCCACAATTTTTACTTTGGTAAAATCATATTGTCTAGAGAGCACTAAAATATAAACAGTTGGTTAAATTTCAAGGAAACAGAAGTTGTATTGCTTGTTGAAAGTAAGTGCATACTAGGAATTACAAGGAATTTAGAATTCAATTCAGTGAATTTCAGTTGACTTTCATTGACTCATTGTCAGCCCCCAGGGAAGAAGACAAAATCATTTCTTCTATTAGGGGATCTAAATATTAGTAGAAGATGCTCATTCATATCAATGCTCTGACCCTTCTATAAATGTCCATAAAGGAGACATCTGAGCTTCAAGTACTTTATTAAAAACATGGACAAGAAATTTATTTTTAAAAATGGACATGAAACTAAAATGTTATGTAATAATGAACATTTCTATAAATTCTTACTACTTATAATAAAAACACTAATAATGGTAACATAATTTAAATAATTTAATGTATACTCCAGAGTTTGAAAGAAAGAAAATGTTTAGTTATGATGTTGGAATTATTATGTTACTATTATCATTCTCAGCTTCATTCCCTAATTTCATTTCAGCTTGAAGTTGCCTTATCCTTATTCTTCTAGGAGCATATCTAAAACAAGATGAAGGCAGGGAGACTACTTCCTAAAGTAGAATAAAACTTGAAATGTGAGTAATGTCCTTGGTAAGGAGTAAAATGTGTAAATTTGAAAGGTAACATAGTAGTGGTTAAAATAAATTAATGAGAATCAAGATTCCAAGTTGTTAGAATATATTATACTGTTTAGAGCTGAAGTTTAGAGCTGAGATGCCCTTGGTAAAAATGTTCAGTAATTTAACACAGACATTTAGAGTATCTTAAGGGAGCGTTAGAGTTACAAAGTTCATAACTGATGTGCATTTATGAATGATATAAAATACTACTATTAAATGTTATAAGGTACAAACATGGGGAGCCTGGGTGGCTCAGTCAGTTATGCTTCTGACTTCGGCTCAGGTCATGATCTCAGGGTCCTGGGATCCAGCCCTGCATCAGGCTGTGCGCTCAGTGGAGAGTCTGCTTGTCCCTCACCCTCTGCCCATGTTCATGCACTCCCTCCCCATGTTCATGCACTCTCTCTCTCAAATAAATAAATAAAATCTTTAAAAAATATGGTAGAAACATTTAAAGAAATATAATTTTCAAAAATTAGCCATGGCTATATTTTCTTCAAAATGAAGTCTCAATGATAATATAGGTGATCAAAATTAGCTATGTTCAAATATTAAGGAGTTAACCATTAGGTAGCATGCCTGAAGACATAATATTTGTAAAATGAAAGACTATATAATTTAATAAATTTTTGAAGAATTTTGTCTGTGGTGCCCAACAACTGATTTAAATCTTTTATTATTTCATTGTGTGTGTATAATTTGTGCACATATGTGCATATCCATAACCTCCCTGCATAATCAAACTACAAATAACAGGCAAAAACACTGTATTATAAAATTTGTCAGTATCATCTCTTTTATTTCTTCCTTTTTAGCAAATATCATTTTAGAAAAAAATGATTCTTTCAGATGTTTATAAAATTTAAAATTTATGCTATTTAGAAGAACTATTTCAAATTGTGACTGTTTTCCTACAGCTCCCCTCCCCCATTTTTTCACTCCTGTCCTTTTCATTATTTTTCAAGAGCCTCTTCTTTATTTTTTTATCTATTTATTTTTAAAGATTTTATTTATTTATTTGAGAGAGAGAGAGAGAGAGAGAGAGAGAGAGACCATGAGCGGGTGAGGGGCAAAGGGTGAAGCAGACTCCCTGCTGAGGCGGGGCTTAATCCTGGGACTCCAGGATCATGAATGACTCTGATGCATTTTATTTGGAGATTCATTGACTAATGAATTACAGGGTACTCTATTTTTTTAATTATCACAGCTCATCACACAGATACATATTTATTTTCTCCAAGTTGTTTTGCTTATGTATCCCTGAACTCTTTATTCTCTTTAGAATAAATTGAGCATCCACTTTATAAATTTCTTTTTATATTTGTTATACATTTGAAAAATAGAGTACAGTTCAATATTTCTCTTTTTTAAATATCTTCAGCAATTCTCTTTCACTTTTACATTTTAAGGTAGGTAAATAAAATACTTTGGTCATCATAGGTTAACATTTCCTCCATTTGAACAGAGTTCTAGTTAGAGAGAAACTAATTCTTGTTTTAAAATAGAGGGATAATGGAAGCATAATATGGTAAGTAAACTCTACCTGATTAAAGAGTTTCCAAAATCATATTAAAAATGATGAATGAATTAATGAATTTTTCATCTTTTTTTTTTTTTTAAGATTGATGAGCATGTCATCAATCCCTCTATCCATGATAGAAGGGATAGAAGGGACTATTAATTTCACCACTCAGGAAATTCTTGAAACATAGAAGTTCTAGCTCCTAGCCAGATCCTTTCTATTTTTTACTTTTTTCAATCAGTTGTTATCTCTCTACTATATCTCTTTATTATTGATAGTATCAAAGAGACAGAAAAGTCTCAACCATCACTCAATTTCAATAATTATCAGTATATAATTAATCATGTTTCAGTTATACCATCCTCTGCCTTCTGGACTATTTTTAAGCAAACCTCAGGTTTACATGATTTATTTGTACATACAATAATATAACAATTTAAAAAGCTAACTATTTTAACGTTAACATATGCTATTGTTACACCTCAAATTTAACAACAGTTTTTTAATATTATCTAACATTTAGTTAGTGTTAAATATTCTCCCATTTGTCCTGTGAAAATCTTTTATAAAGATAGTTTTCCAGAAGCTCTGGATCATAACAGGGTCCAAATAATTGTTTTTTTGATTGATATATTTTATATGTGTTTTTTAATCTAGAGGACTTTCACATTCATTATTTTCCCAGGTAATTTGTTAAGGAAAGTGCGTCAGTCGTCATGTAGGTATTTCCACATTCTGATTTTTGCTGATTAATTTACATAGTTCCTTTAAGCATTGTTCAATATTTGCCCAGAATACGCTATACTTGGTGTTACGTACCTTCATATTACATTGAGAGACATACTCAATCTGTTGATCTTTTATTTTATTTTATTTTATTTTTTGTGATGTGAAAATCCATCACTGGGCTCAGGTGTTGTCAGCCTGATCCATCTTTACCAATTCCTCCATTAGGCATTCATTTAATGGTTTTAGCAGACTTTTATGGTCATTATTTAAATCCAGCATCTCATTAGGAATTGCAAAATGCTGTTATTCTATTTCTATCGTGTTTTATTTATTAGATTGACTTGTTGCGCAAACAAAATTTTTTCTTTATAAACCATTTGGTTACAATTTTTCCTCATAAACTATTTTTAAAGAAAAGGAGTATAAAAGCTGTCTGTGTTCCCTTTCTTTGCCAATGTTCAATAAAACAGGCCGGTATGGGTAACCTTTAGAATTAAGTTTTCTTGTAGCAGTTGTTAGTTTTTTTCCTTGGTTTTCCTTTTTTTAGTTTTAGTTATAACGTCTTTATGAACCCCTAGGTTATATATATATTTTATATGCTTCAATCTGTCCCGGATATTATTATTTTTGATTCTTGTACTGTCCCTTTTTAGGCTGATGGGATTCTCTTCAAGTTGACACTTATGTATTTTCAATGTAAGCCCATGTTCTTTGATACTTTATCGTTTTCTAGTATAAAAATTATTACAGGATCATATTTTTTATGTGTCTAGCTCTAGACCTCGAATCAGTCATTCCTCCAAAAAACCCTGTTTTCTTTTATTGGGAAATGGTATTCAAAGACTGCATTCTGAGGGGTAGTGTTATATCCTGCTAATGGTGAGTCAATCTTTTTAGGTGTTTCAGTTTCTAGCTAGGGAGAAAAAAATATATGTTCTTTATGAAATTAAGCATGGATTATAAATTCATCCTGCAATTTTCAATTCAAATGTGATTGCAGGTTTTTACATAACCTGCTTAGTTTTATATTTGTTTCTACTTTTAAATTGAAAATTCTTATTTTTAAATTAGGGTAACATTACTTATTTGTTTAATCCTACACAAAGATCTAATAGTTTCAATATAACAATAATAATATTTATTCAAACAATATAAATACTCATTTAATATACACTTTAAGGTTTATTTGCAATTTTACTCTGTGCTTATGATATATCACATTAGCTATGGTACTATTGATGTCTGGGTAGAGCTTATGTGAAACAGAAGTGACAGGGAATAAACAAGTGAATAAATAAATGCTTTTAGATAATATTAAGTGCTGTGAAAGAAAGATATTGAATGAGAAAAGTGTTGTTTTTTGTTTGTGTGTTTGTTTGGATGTACTAAATCAGAGAAAATCTCACTGAAGAAATGTTATTTGAAGAGAGATCTGAATTATGAAGAGGCACTACCCAAAGTCAGGTGGAAAGAGGATTCTAGGTAGAGGGAACAGAGAAGCTATAATTCTGATAAAGAACTGGGTTAAGCGTATTTTAGTAAAAGGAAGAAGACCAGTATAGTCAACCTAGTGAATCGTGAATCTAGTCTCAACTAGAACAGTAGGCAAGGTCTAGCACAGGATCTTCTAGATGATAGGGAAAAAAAAAAAAAGAAAAAATATGTATAGTTGTAATAAGAGATTTTGGGGGGCTTTTAAGTTGCAAAGGAATATGATAGAACTTTAACTTTGGGGGGGGTTCTTTTCTAACTTATTATTTATCATTATTGTGGTCAAGAATGTAATTTTTATGATTCAATCATTTTAAATTTATTGAGACCTGTGTAGCATAGAATATGGCCTATTCTAAAAATATTTCCAGGTATACTTGTTGGCGATGTGTATTCTATAACCTTTGGGTAGAGTGTTCTATATATTTCATTTAGGTTGATTTGATTAATACTGTTCCTCAAATTTCTGTAACCTTTCTGATTTTTCCATTTAGAAATGCTATCAATTACTTAGAATGAGGTATTAAAATATTCTACTACTGTCCTTGAATTGCATATTTCTCCTTTCAACACTGTTAGCTTTTGCTGCATGTTTTGTGGATTCTGCCTTATGGATTGACACTTTTATTATTGTGAAATATCCCTTTTGTTTCAAATAATATTTCTTGACTTAAAGTCTATTTTGTCTAATCTTAACATATACTAATATCTATACTGTTTACATTATTTTTATCATTATTTTACTTCAAATGTTTTGTTTCTTGGCATCTAAGGTGGGTCATTTTTTTGTTGGGGATATCTATCTATCTATCTATCTATCTATCTATCTATCTATCTATCTATCT
>NW_023270865.1:14410842-14529830 GCF_011800145.1 Mirounga leonina
TCTATCTATCTATCTATCTATCTATCTATCTATCTATCTATCTATCTCCTATCAGTTGTGAGGTGGTATGCCATTGTGGTTTTGATTTGCATTTCCATGATGATTACTGATGTTGAGCATCTATTAATAGACCTGTGGACCATTTGTATGTCTTCTTTAGAGAAATGTCTATTTAAGTTCTTTGCCCAATTTTTAAAAGGGTTATTTGAGTTTCCTTTTCTCTTTCTTTCTTTCTTTTCTTTTTCTTTTCTTTTACTATTGACTTGTAGAAGATCTTTGTATATTTTGGATTTTAAGCCTTAGCTGATAGGTCTAGTCTTAGGCTTTTCTTCTTTGGGAAGTTTATGATTATTAATTCTATCTCCTTATTTGTTATTGGTCTATTCAGGTTTTCCATGATTCAGTTTTTGTAGGTTGTAGTTTCTAAAAATTATCCATTTCTTCTAGGTTATCCAATGTGTTGGCATACAGTTGTTCATAGCAGTGTCTCATGATCCTTTTTATTTCTATAGCATCAGTTGTAATACAATCTCCTTCATTTCTGATTCTTTTGAGTCATGTATCTTCTCTCTTTTCTTCTTAATTAGTCTAGTTAAAGCTTTGTCAGTTGACCTTTTCCAGAAAACAACTCTTAGTTTCATTGTGGGTTTTTTGATTTTTGGGTTTTCTTTTTTTTTAATTTATTTTCTATTCTCTCTTTCTTTTACTTCTGCTCTACTCTTTATTTATTCCTTTCCTTCTGCTAATTTTGTGCCTTGGTCCTCTTTTTCTATTCCTGGAATTGTAAATTTAGATTATTTGTGATCTTCCTTGTTTTCTAATACACTATCACTATAAACTTCCCTCCTAGAACTGCTTCCTCATAAAAATTGCCATTCCCCATAAATTTTGGTATGTTATATTTTCATTTTTATTTGTCTAAAGAAACTTTCTAATTTCTCTTTTGGTTTCTTTTTTGTATCTGGTATACATAAAAGCAACTCTATTCTTGTTAACAACAAAAATATTGTATAAAGAAAGCTAATTGAGTCATATCCATTGAATTTGTGAAAAGATTTCAAATATTACAACAATCATCGATATCTTAAAATGTTTAGAATATTTTATAAAAATTATACTAATATAATTAGAATAAGTTATTTAACTGTAGTATAAGGTCATGAAGGTCACTTGGTCTTCATCAGGCTATTTTTAGAGTAAGGCAAATCTTACCTTCAGTGAAACTGAAGAATATCTTCTCTCTCAGAGTTCTTTCAGGAAACATGCATGCTTTAATTGGGCAATTTGTTATGAGTTAATAAATTGACCGTTCACAGGCACATGAGTACTTTTTGGAAATCAGCAAGTGATGATCGAGTATCTTTGAAGGAAGGAGAGGGAATCTGTTAATATAGTCTATTCATAGTACTCAGGACAAAGAAAGATAGAAACTGGATCTGAGGGACAGATATAAGACATTTAGGACCAAGGCCTATGTGGCTTTGTATTTTACTTTTTAGCATAAAAAAAGGTGTCATACTGGTTAATATTTTTAATATTTTTAAAAAGTCACCCTGTATGATGTGCAATTATACTCTGACCCTAAGTAGATTTATTCCATGTCTTCTCTGTAGTTTTATCACTATCTAGGTAAGAAATTACTTGTGTTACCAAACACTTCATATACTTTTATAGATATATATTATAAACAGACATTTTTTTCCCATTGTAGGCTTATTGGTTACTATGATAAAGGCAGTAAGTGAAAGATGAGATAATTAGAAGGTTTTTTTTAAATTTTGTTTTGTTTTGTTTTGTTTTGTTTTTAAGAGGGAGAGGGGAGAGAGGCAGAGGGAGAGGGAGAAAGAGAATTTTAAGCAGGCTCCATGCCCAGTGTGGAACCAATGCAGGACTCAATCTCATGGCCCTGAGATCATGACCTGAGCAGAAATCAAGAGTCGGATGCTTAACCGATTGAACCACCTAGGTGCTCCAGAAGTTATTTTTCTAGTATGATATATCCAATTATCCCAAAAAATATAGACTACAGGAAGATTAAAAAAAATATGCAATAAATTGACCAAGAAGGAAGTAAAGTGATTTTCCATAGCAAGATTTAATGCAATGAAGTGGTTATTAAAAAGCACTGCACATATATTAGGTATTTATACTCAAATCCATTTTATATATTTTACTTTCATAAATGTCTCCAAAAACTATTGCATTTAATATGTTGCTGCTAAAATTTCAAACTTGGTCTATCTTTGTATGTTTTTATCCTTTATTGTATTTGCTCATTTATTTACTGAAGTAATTTTCCACAAATATTTGTGCCTTCTATGTGTAAAGGAATTTTTTTAGGTACTTACAAAAAACATCAAATTTCCACCTTTGAGGAACTCATTTATTTTCAAATTTTTCAAAGGCAACTGGATCTCTGAGTATCAGCTTAGTAATGCTTTTTAGCATATTATTATACATTATATGTATAAGTGATGGCAAATTATAAAGTTTCATTGTATTTTTAAATTTTTTTGCTTGATTTCTACACAAGGTTCACAGGTGACCCCTAAAAAATTGTGTATTAGGGATTTCCTCTAAAGTGTTGTACTGGCCAAACAAATCGTTTGAGTGTGTATGTGTGTGTGTGTGTGTGTGTGAGAGAGAGAGAGAGAGAGAGAAAGAGACAGACTGAAAGAGAGAGAGATAGAGAACCCATGGGTGGAGAGGCAACTTAGGGTATTATACCTAATTATTTTCATATAGTTTCAGGCAATTCCATCAAAATGTATTTTGTAATGTGATTTGTAATTGCTAAATTATATCATATTTATTGTCTGTAGAGCCATTTACCTTGTCATCTATTTAGCCCAAGGGCCATCTTCTTAAATTAATTTAGCTCATCTAAATAATAAGCCCACTAAATAGATTAATTTTGGAGATATATGTTAAAAATGATTACAGTTTTTAAGTTTAAAATGTCATAATTAAGGAAAATAGTTCTCTAAAAGTGATTTAACTGATACTTTATCAAAAATGCCAAACTTTCCTGTTACCCTGTTATTTCTAACATTATTTGGTGACTACCTCTCTTAGGGCATAGAACAGCCTTTATATATATTCACTATATATAAAGGAGCTAAGAATAAGTAAAATACTAAAATACTGAAGCTATGTATTTATGAATTAAAAAGTAACTCTTTACAAAAGTAAAGAATATTTTTGGAACTGTCTAGTCATTTAAAAACGTGAGAAATTTGATTCTGATTCTGGGTAGCACATTGCTTACTGATGGATTTACTCAGCATTATATACACATGATTGCCTCTATTTATCCCTAAAGTTAGAAGAGTCTGAGAATTAAGTAACACTGGACAATGCCCAGAAGGAAAAAGGAAAAAAAAAAAAAAAAGAACTATTTCATAAACTTTATTCAAAATTACTTCTTATACTCACCTTCTCTAAAATTTCTTCTTTCAATCTAGCTACAAGGCTTTGGTAATCTCAATAGACCATTTCAATTAAAAAATAAATAGCAATGTACCTTTGGGGTACATTTCCACCTTGGGGTGCTTCAGTCTTCTCTAAATAGGAATTGGATTCTCTTTGTGCTTTCAGAATAAAGTCTGAAGGTTGAAATAATAACTAGTTTTTTTTTTTTCTAATCATGCAGGTCTTCAAATGTAGAAATTATTATAGAAAAATGCTATTCCAAGAAGAGGTTGCCATGCATAAATAATAATCTAACAGAGAAATTTTAAATTTAACATATTGCGGCGCCTGGGTGACTCAATCAATTAAGTGTCCGACCCTTGATTTCAGCTCAGGTCATGATCTCAGGGTCATGAGGTCAAGCCCTGTGTTGGGCTCTGTGCTAGGCATGGAGCCTGCGTGGGACATTCTTTCTCCCTCTCTCTCTATCCCTCATCCCACTCTCTCTCTCTAAAACAAACAAACAAGCAAATAAACAAACAAAAACATATTGTACAAATGTGTCAGGAGCTCTAGACATGATTTTTGCTTGTTTCTTCTAGGACTATAATGACCATTCTTCCTTTCCAATTGCTCTCTTATGCAGCTCATTTCTGAGAAGAATTACTGATATGAAGTGCTCGTATTCCTAAAAAATTATGCAAATGCTCTTGCTGATAAGATACACATGTGTTGTTTCTTTGAAGTGCCCTTGTTTTACCTAAATTAAGAGCCATAGGCTCAAATTTTCTGACAATGTTCTGTCTCCAAATGTCAGACCAAGTGGCTTTGTCTGGAGTCAACTTGTGTTTGGAACCAAAAGAGTTTTGCTTTATTCTCCTGATTGGCATATGTGCCACAATACAGTTTTTATTCAAATTAGAGTCTTAAGATCCCAGGTGTAACTCTGTACATGGAGGAGAAAGGAGGTAATATAGCAGGGAGCATTACAGAAAGGATTCTGAAGTCTTGTTTACTGAATTGGAATCCTGGCTCCAGTACTTGATTACAATGTGACTCACTGTACTCCATATTTCTTGCCTCCAAAAATGGATGTAATAAGACTACTTACTTCATAAAGCTGCTGTTGTAATGTCTGAATGGGTTAAAGATTATCAAATAGAATAGTGCCTAACAAAGGAAGAATGCTGTCAATGGTTTTGTGGTTACCTTTATTGTTATTTCTTAGATGATTAATTTTTGAGTAATTTAGGAAGACTTCCATATAATTCAATTTAGTTTACCAGAATTTTCCATTTGTATTTGAATCCTAAATTCCAGCTTATTATTAATTACTATTTTATCTTAATCTGTTCGTATGGGGGCGCCTGGGTGACTCAGTCGTTAAGCATCTGCCTTCGGCTCAGGTCATGATCCCAGGGTCCTGGGTTCGAGCCCCACATCGGGCTCCCTGCTTGGCGGGAAGCCTGCTTCTCCCTCTCCCACTCCCCCTGCTTGTGTTCCCTCTCTCGCTGTGTCTCTCTCTGTCAAATAAATAAATAAAATCTTTAAAAAAAAATTTGTTCTTATGCATTAACTTCCCTCTAGGACCTAGAATTATCTAAATAATTAGCAGTGTATCTTTTCATCTAGTGACATACTTATTGATCTATCACTCAATTAATAATATAAATTGGGATCTGAGGTAAATGAAAACATTCTTCATATTCATGGTAACACATATTACTGGATTACATTGCTAAATTACACATAATTTATAGGATGTTTGCAAGATTTTTCTACATTAGGAAAATTTATTTATTTGCCCTGTTCTTTAATACACTAGACCCTACCACTTAGGATTCCTACCACCTAATATATACAGTAGTCCCCATCCTTACCTGCAGTTTCATTTTTCATGGTTTCAGTTACCCGCGGTCAACTGCAGTCCAGAAACAGATGATTCTCTTTCTGACCTATTGTAAGAAGGTCAATGGTAGCCTAAAGCTATGTCACAATGCTGACATCATTCACTGCAGTTTGTGCCATCCTGGAGGCATTTTATCATCTCACATCATCACAAGAAGAAAAGTGAGTACAGTACAAGACATTTTCAGAGAGGAAGACCACATTTACATATTTTTATTACAGTATGTTGTTATAATTATTTTATTTTATTATTAGTTATTGTGGTTAATCTCTTGCTGTACCTAATTCATACATTAAACTTTATCATAGGTAAGTAAAGGAAAAAACATAGTGTATATGGGGTTTGATACAATCTGTGGTTTTGGGCATTCACATGGGATCTTAGGACCCCTGTAGATAATGGGATGCTATTGTACTATATTATATAGTTTTGTTCTTACCTATAATATACTATATAATACACATATCACAGGTATTTTCAAAAACTGAATATGCTTCGTAACTTGAAACTAAATCAACAAACCGAGAAGCCCCCTTATTCTTAATTCCAGTCACTAAACCCATGCCAAGGAAAACCACTGTCATCATCTCTGACAAGACAGACCAGTTTCACCTGACTTTATATATAGCTGGGACCATACTCTTTGTTCTGTGTAAGTGAAATCTTTGCAGGAAGTGCTTTTTTCATTCAATGACATTTTTGAGATTGATTCATGTTGTAGAATGTAGTTATAGGTTTTTTCTTAGTGATCTACACTCAGGAATATTTTGCAGTATGAATATACCATAATTTGCCATTTAAGTATAGATATGGGCAATTGAGGAGTGTCCAGTTGGGGTTTTTATACAAACAAAAATGCTTCTAAGATTTTAGTACACATTAGTATTTGGTATATTTCTAGAAATGAAATTATAGGGATTCTCAGCCTTGGCACTATTGATATTTTGGGGCTGGATCAGACATTATGGTGGAGGCCGTCCACTGTTCTGTAGGATGTTCAGAGCACACTTGACCTCTACCCAGCAGATTCCAGTGGCACTTTTCTCTTCAGGTATGACAAAAAAATTTTCTCCAGAGATTACCAAATGTTCCCTGGTGGGCAAATTCTCCCAGTTGAGAAACATTGAATCATTGTATTGTAGAATGTGCATGAGTTTAGATGTAGTAGACAGTGTCCAATAATTCTTCAGAGTTATTTTACCAATTCCCAACCTATTAAGAGTGTATAAGCATTCTATTTGCTCTAAAATCTTGCCAAATCCAGTTCTTTCATTTTTATGTAATTTTAGCTGTACAAGTGGATATATGTGGTGTATTATTTTGAGTTTGATTTGTATTTTTAGATGACAAATGAAGCTGAATATCTTTTGAGATGTTTCTTAGCCATGAGTAACCAATTTTGTAAAGTGTCTTTTTGAGTATTTTACCTCTTTTCATGTTGCCATTTTCTTACAGATTTGTAGAAATTATCGAAGTGTTTTGGAAATTAGGCAATAAAAAAATAGTAAAAATCAGTCTGTGATGTGCCTTTCCCTTTCTTTGTAGTATCTTTTGTTGAATAGATACTCTTAATTTTAATATAGCTTATTTTACCAGTTTTTCTGTAATGGTAAAACATTTTTCTCTCATTTAAGATATACTACCTATATGGATAACAAAACTATTTGATCACTTCTTTTATTTTTTTTATTTTTTTATTTTTTTAAAGATTTTATTTATTTATTTGAGACAGAGAGAATGAGAAAGAGAGCACATGAGAGGGGTTAGGGTCAGAGGCAGAAGCAGGCTCCCTGCCGAGCAGGGAGCCCGACGCGGGACTCGATCCAGGACTCCAGGATCATGACCTGAGCCGAAGGCAGTCACTTAACCAACTGAGCCACCCAGGCGCCCTGATCACTTCTTTTAAAATTTTATTGCTGACTAAGATGGAGGAAAATTTTGGGGGATAAAGAGAATGTGTCTCAGGCCCAATGTCTAAAGAATCTGCCATTTCCAGAGCAGGAGAGTCACTTCTTCCACTTGAATTTAAGCCCTCCTCTTTGTGCTTTATGAATCCAGTATTAAATCTTGCTTCACTGGTTACCACACAGTTCACAGCTGAGAGACTTGCCCAGTAACCTTTATTTTACTTTTTTTTTTTAACACAGGTGTGGATAACGATTACTTGAAGAACAACAACAACCAAAAACTTTATTTCTTTAATCTTCAAATTGAAATATTCAGTTGTCTAGAATTGATTTATTGTATATAGTTGGAGGAAAAGTATGCAGATACTTTTTGCCCCATTTGGGTATTCAATTAAACCAGCAGCATTTATTAGAAAGAATATACTTTTATTATGTTGCTTCAGGATTGTGTTTGTCATATATCAGGTGACCTTATAGTTTTCTTTACTTTGTGGACTTTCCATTCCATTGGTCATTATATGATTGCATGGATATTGCATTTCGATAATCATCTAGATTTATAATACATAATTTGATAGTGTAAGTGCTCTAGATTTATGCTTCCAGATCACCTTGAGTGTTTTTTAATCTTTTACTTTATAGGAATTATGGATAAGATTATTAATTTTCAAAGGAATTTTGGTTGGAATTGTATTAAATTTGTAGATAAGATTATGGAGAATTTGATATATTTACCAGATAGTCAATTCACGAATAAGCTATATCCTTCCATCTATTTTGGTCTTTGTTTTTATTTTTCAATAATATACTGTAATTTTAATTCTAATTATTTTAAGGTTTTTGTTGTTTTCTCAACATTGTCATACCTGGTATATACCTATATATTTTTGCATTCTGATTTCCATTTGTTCATTGTTGACAGATTATAATAAAAATTGTAGGTTGACCTTGGATACAGGGATCTTGTTTAAACAGATTAATCAAAATGGGATGATAGGTACATAATTATTTCATCTGTAATTTTGATGAATTTATTTCCCTCTTAACAGTCCTTACACCTTTTTATTTTCTTTACTTGCCTTGACTTGTTTCAAATCTCAGACTGAAACTATCAACAGTTCTCTTTAATGATATTTGTGATAGACTTATTTATTTAGTGTGAAGAGTATATTAAAAACATCTTTTAAATCATAAATTTGAAGGACTTTTTTCATTTGATGTCTTTCCCCCAATTTATAAAGGTGATCATGTGGATTTTTTATATGTATATTCATCCAGATCAAGACATATTCAGGGTAAATGTACTCTGTTAAATATTTGTGTTGTGATTAGTTTCTCCATTTATGTGACTTGCTTAAGTTCATTATGGCCTCATCATATTTGTAAATGTAGTGAATACTTTGTTTAATAAGCAAAAATTGAATAACATTTTAATTAAAAAACTAATATAAATATCACTTATGTTATATTGGTCTTTTCATGTATCTGAAGATTCTATTTACTTATGATTTGAGTACTTTTGCATTTTGTTTTATAAGAAGAGGAAATATTGGGACACCTGGGTGGCTCAGTCAGTTAAGCGTCTGCCTTCAGCTCAGGTCATGATCTCAGAGTCCTGGGATCCAGTCTTGCATCTGCTCCTTGCTCAGTGGGGAGACTGCTTCTCCCTCTGCCTACCACTCCCCCTGCTTGGGCTCTCTCTCTTTCTGGCAAATAAATAAATAAAATCTTTTTTTAAAAGAAGAAGAGGAAATATCGGTCTAATTTTTACTGTCTCTAATGCACTTACAAGGATTTTTTAAAAAGTCATGGCCTCATTAAAAGTCAGAAACTTTTTTTTCCATACTTTTTTTTTTTTTTTTAATGAATCTGTGTGACAGTGTATTTTCTTCCTTAAATATTTGGAAGATTTCACAAGAGAAGCAATCTGTGCCTTGAGATTTCTTTGTTAGTAGTTTTTAGTAATGCATTCATTTTTTTACATAGGAACTGGAGTGTTCCCATTACCTATATTCTTTCTTTTGGTTGTCAGAAACAACCAAAGAAAAAAAATGGCTTAAAATCAGTGACTTAAACTTCAGTATCAAGAATATAGAAAATGAAATAAGATTGACAGTGAAATAATGTAGAAGAAAAGAAACAATACATATATATTATATAAATATAACTTTAAACAAATGGATTTTTCCAATTCTAACCATGCTGGAGTAGTTGATTCTGCACTTACCCTCCCACTATTCACAACTGTGAATCTGGACAATGAATCTGTATTGAACAAATACAAAATATAAAATTTCAGCCATCCTCACACTTTATGTTGAGACAGAATACCTTCCCTAATAATGGAAACAGAGAAAAGCAAGAACAGCCACTTTCACTGTATGAATTCATTATTGTGCTAATAGGAGGTCTTAAACAGTACAATAGGAAATATAAATAAATAAATCTAATCTGTGGCAGGCCCGGAGAGTTGACGGAGTTCTGCTGAAGCTAGACCTGCATGTCCTTCTGGAGAATGAAATGAACCAAAAAAAACAGAAGAAACTTGCAAAAAGAGCCAATGGCTGGAGGAGAAGGAGAAGAGCTGCAGCATAGCACAGGCAGACGGGGCATGAAGAGAGCTAAGGGAAGCGGGGAAGTGAAGGAAAACCCCTCTGAGGCACTCTGGACAGTTCTCCAAGGCTGAGGGCAGGGAATCAGAACTGAGAGACATCTTGGGGAACCGAACACTGAGGGCCAGATGCAAGAGCAAAGAGAAGTCCCAGATGACACTGATAGATGACAGCCAGGCCATCTTCGACTCCTTTGTTTCATGTGTGCTGGCCTTTGAGTTTCAGTTGTATTAGGATCCTTGAACTTGAATCTCTGGTTCCTCCACCAGTTGAGGCTGCTACTTCATTCATGAGTTCTCTATGTCTCATCAACACTTTGGAAAACACTTCCAAGGAAGAATCCATTTTGAAAGAGGTGCTCAATATGAGTACTTCCCTCCTCCCTAGGATTGTAGCCACAGATTTCCATGAGAATATGCGGTGGAGGCCAGGCGTTGGAAACTGGTGCGCATTTTATTTACATCTGGGATTCTTAGGATTCTGAAACTTCATTCCAGAACACACTTGACCATTAAAAAATCTATAGGAAGTTTAGCTGGGTTTTCTTTAGTTTCTGGCTTCTCTCTCCTCCATGGGCTGTTTAGCCATGAAAGCAAACATGCTTTTTCATTGCTTATCTTAGTGTCTGGACTTGAATTTATTTAGGATTCTCTGCATCATGAAGCCTATTACAGAGTTTAAAGTGCTACGCTTTCTACGTTATCACTGCTTGTTCTCAATGTTAAATACAGAGCAAAAATATCTTATTTCTTTCTAAGTTCCAAGTTGAAACAAAGTTCTTAGTCTACTTTTAAGGTTTTCTTTTCCCTTGGCCTTTGGTAGTGAGTAGTTTTGGGTTTGTTTGGCTTGGTTTTATTCTATATGCATAGATATGGGTCTATTTGTATTTACATTGTTTGGAGTTTTTCTGCTGTATTTATGTGCTGTGTTTATTGTGTTTGTGGATTACTGTTTTTCTTCACTTTTGTAAAATTCTTCACCATTATTCTTTTGAATCTTATGCTTTCCCACATACTCTGTCCTATTTCTGGGATTCCATTTATATGAATGATAGAACTTCTTAACGTGTCTAAGATACTTCTTACATTGTTCTGTTTTCCTTTTTTCTTCTCTTTAGTCTTTCTCTTTGTGTTTCACTTTGGATATTTTCTATTAACCTATCTTTAAGACCCATCATTTTGTGTCCGGGAAATTACAAACTCCTGCTAAAGCCATTCATCTTATTCTTAACTTCAGACATTTAATGTTTTAGTCCTCCATTCATTTCTGTAGCTTGCAATTCACTGTTCAAATTCTTAATGATTTCTTCTATAAAGCCCATTTTCCATATTTTTGAACATAGTAAAAAATCTTATATTTAATTTTTGTCTGCTAACTCCAATATCTCTATTATCTGTGGGTCATCTATTCTATAGCTTTTCTCTTGATATTGGTCACATTTTCTTTCTTCTACACGATATTTCTATCCATGTCAGTTATGGTTATAAAAGAACGATGGATGCCTCCTGATGACATCACATTCCACCAGAAATATTTCCCATCTTCTTTGTTAGAGTGAAGAACTGGTAATTTCAACTCAACCAGAAACTGAGTTTTAACAGTTTCCTTTGAAACTGTTTCCTGTTCTTAAGGTTTATCTCTCATTAAGCTCTCATGGAGGTCCTGTTGCATATCTATCTTTTTAGTTCTGAAAATACTGGCAATTAATTGGCACTTTATGGTTTCCAGCCAAGTTTTCTAGCTGACTGTATCAAATGGTTTCCAAACTTTGTAGCTATTTCATTGAGACCGTTGACATCTTTACCTGTTCATGGCTAGGACATACACATTTTATCTTAAAATTACTTGCCCTTCCTGGTGATTTAGTTCTCCCCATACTTTTTGCTTCTACATTTTTTGTGACGTGACTAAAACACATATTTTTATACATATGTGCATATTTATAAATGGCCTTATTCATTTGTTAGAGCATCAGTGTTAACTTTATTTTTAGTTCAATCTCCATTACCAAAAAATGTGAATAATAGTCATATTGCTGTAATTATATAGTTTGATAATTTTTGTAAGTATACATATATCTTTTATGTAGAAAATGTTCTATATATAATATAAAATGTTTATTCATAATATATTTAAATGCTATCTTATATGGTTAGTAGTTAAATGTTCTGGCCATTTCCAAATATCCTAGAGAGTCATATAAATAACATACATTTAAAAGCTTTTATTAAAAATACTATTCCATGTATTATGAAAAATAACCTCTGCCCTTTGGGAGAGAAACAAAAATTAATAATAAATATGAGAGAAAGATCCAGCATAAAAGATAAACTATCAATTCTGAGTTTCAAGTAGGTCGGTCCTCTATATTTCACATTAAAAATGTATACAAATATATCTAAGCTGCCTTAACATTTACAATGGAGACAAACTTAAAAAGTTATGAAACCATAAATTAGTAACTTAATGGTTTTGCATATCATAGTGCTATCTGTTGTTTAATACTTGACCACATAGAACACTATGACAGGTGTGGCCCTCCAATTCACTTAAATCAGCTTGATAGTAACTATGGTTACTATCTCTGGTTTTATATTTTACTTTTTTTGTGAGATGTGAAGTTTTTCAGTAAAAAAGTTCAAAGCTTACACAACATAACAAACATGGACACGTGTCCTTTCAAGAACTTTTTAGTTTATATCCAAGGCATTTTGTCATATCATTTTTTTTTTCTTACAGACCCTCTGAATAAACTAAACATTTCAACTGATCATGAGAAGGAATACTAACGCACACCAGACTCTCATTTATTTTCCCCATCAGGAATCTACCACTTTGACCAATACCCTTATTGTAGATATCTCATACTAAAAACATATAATATATATCTCATAATACCTTTAAGAGTTAAAGGCAGAAGGCATCTAAACTCAAAAAGGTGATGAGATATGTAACAATTGCCTTTTTTCTTCAATCTGAGATGATATAAATCTTTGGTTGCTTCCAATAAACTTATTATTGCTTCCAAACAATGTATCTTTCTTTCAAATATGATTTAGACCTTGATAGGAAGAAATGAAAATTCAAAAAATATAAAAACTCAGACTATATCTCTACAGTTGTCTATATATGTGCAATATTTTTGTGACCTTCATGATGATTAGTATCTATAAACTCCAGATAGAACCTATGTCCTTTCTTATGTCTGACTGATATCCCCTGTGATGGATTAAATGTAACTTCTAGTATGCTATTTTGTTTTGTAATTATGAGACATTGGTCAGTTCATGTTCTACTCACCTATATGACCAAATATTTATACCTTAATATCTTATTCGTGATACTAAAATTTAGTTTGCAATGTGTAATTAAATTAATTATAAATTTTAGTTTGCTTCTGCCTCATCGTTTGAATTACCTTATTTAACAAATTCTTCATTGTGGCCTACTTTTATTTTGCAGTAGAATAAAATCACACCTATCATATGCTCACTGCTCCGTAATCAGTTTTACTGGCATACTTTTTGCTATAATTAGGAAAAGCCAAAACACTAGACTGAGAGAGAGGGAGAGAGAGAATATCTCAGTTTGAATTTCCATACCATCAACTTTTTCAGCTTTATTGATGTATAATTGACAAATAGGGATTGTGTATATTTACATGTACAACTTTTTTGCTATATGTATACATTATGAAATGATCACCACAATCAGGCTAATTAACATAACCATCACTTCACATAGTTACTGTTTTGTTCCTTTCTTCTTTACATGGTGAGAACACTCAAGATCTACCCTGTTAGCAAATTTCAAGCATACAATACAATACTGTTAACTATAGTAACATTGCTATATATTAAATCTCCAGAACTTATTCATCTTGCATAAGTGAACTTTTATATCCTTTGACCAATATCTATTCATTTCCCCCTCTCCCTGCACCTGGCAACCACCATTCTACCCTCTGCTTCTATGAGCTGACTATTTTAGATTCTACATATAAGCGAATCATGCAGTATTTATCTGCTGTGTCTGGCTTATTTCACTGAGTGTAATGTTGTCTAGGCTTATTCATTTTGCTGCAAATAACAGGATTTCCTTCTTTTTTTTAAGGCTAAATTATGAGCCCTGCTTTGTGACAACACAGTGAGAAAGTGGCCGTCTACAAACCTGGAAGAGGGAACTCACCAGAAACCAACCATTCTGGAAACTGATATAGGACTTCTAGCTTCCAGAAATGTGAGGAAATGAATTTCTGTCACAGGCCTGTGGTATTTTGTGGCAACTCAGGTTAGGTAGTGTCTTGTCTCTGGTAACAGTTCATGTAATCACATTATCCAGTTCTTAAGAATCACTGGAAGATTCAATGGAAGGGAAACCTACTAGTTGGTTTTCAGAATGTGTCTTCTAAACTTGTGGGTAACTTATGAGTGCAACAAATATATCTTCATTATAGCATTTTACTTTATACAAAATTTTTTGTTTTAACTTTGCTTCTAATTTCAAAGTAAAAGCAATTGCTACAAAAAAAAAAAAAAAACCAACACAGATTTATCATTGCTTTCAACATCATTATATAGCTCAATGATCCATATCCTCTTCCTAAGCCACAGAAATCTCTGCTCTTCAGCTTGAGGTGACTTTTATGGACCATGAAAAAATGTAGAACTTCCAAGCCTGACTTTAATTTGCTCATATTTTGAGATCCTAACTGATTCCATACTACTTTTCTTCATGGGCCAGGTGTTTGTTTGGTGCATTCACTCTTAAATGGTTGATTACTAGATTTCTTCGCTGTTATAATTTGAATATCAGGGAAAGATAATTTTATGACAGGATAGAATCCATAGAATGAGTAAATTTTTCATAATTTTACATAAAATACATTTGGCTATACAGTTAAGATCTCAATGGTGTTGAGAATAATTCCTTAGAGTATTTTTTAGGTAATTAAATAATATTCAAGCTCAGTAATACTTAAGAGGACATGTTATCATTATTTGGATGTATAATTAAAAAGAAACATGTTGACAATCAGTTTGAATTACACCATAGAATTATTGGACAGTAAAGCATAGAAGACAGTACTCACTGAATTCCAATGATGATATAAAGTCAAGTTACAGGTTTAAATTTCTTAAAGAATAAATTTTAAAAATCAACAAAAATTGAATAAAAAAATCTATGATGTAAGTTGTGTTTATGATAAACAAAATAATACATATTTGCAAAATGAATTACCCAGGTATCCCAAGTACAAGTTCTTTATATTTCACATTAAGTTACTATCTTTTCTTTTTAGGTGAAGAATAATGGTGAGACTGTATGCAGCATCCTGTGAAATTGTCATGAATATATTATGAGCCAGCAAAAACTGGCTGAGATTTTGGTGCAAACAAAAAAGATACAGTGACCACCAAATTTTTATTGACAAGAAATTTATTGTTTTCTTTTACTTTTTTGTGATTTTAACCTCTTCATTGGAAACTTGATTTTTCCCTTTATGTGAATATTATTTTCTTTTAAAAAGATCTGTATTTTTGCATAAGTAAATAGGCATTAAAATTATCCTAATGGAAGTTGTGAATTAATATTTACCTTCCACTCAGTAACTTGAAGAAAAGTCAATTTTGTAGCCGAATAGTTAGATAAGGATCTAATTTTCTTTTTTCTTTTTTTCTTTTTTTTTTTTTTAAGATTTTATTTATTTATTCATGACAGACAGAGAGAGAGAGAGAGAGAGGCAGAGGGAGAAGCAGGCTCCCAAGGAGCAGGGAGCCTGATGCGGGACTTGATCCCAGGACCCTGAGATCATGGCCTGAGCCGAAGGCAGACGCTTAACCATCTGAGCCACCCAGGTGCCCCTAATTTTATTTTTCAATGGTGACAAACTTTACACAGGGAAGAACCTAACATACATTTTACACTTGGCTTAGTCCTCTTAGAAAATGATAACAGAAATGGCAATATGGGATGATGACTATCAATATCCACTAGTATAAGGGTAATTATTAAGTAGTAAAATTGTGAGATAATACAAACATTTTATAAAATATTTTCTAGCTGTATTGAGATATAATTGACATATAATATTGTGCAAGTTTATGGTGTGCAGTGTTTTGAATAAATTCATTTATATGTTGTGAAATGATTACCACAGTAGGGTTAGTTAATACTTCATCACCTCACATAATTATAATTTATTCTTTGTGATAAAAAAAACTGGGATCCACTTTTAACAACTTTCAAATTTATAATACAATATTGTTAACTATAACCACAATCTTGTGCACTGGATCCCTAGAACTTGATCATCTAACAACAGGAAGTTTGCACACTTTGACCAACAGTGTTTTGTTTATTCCATCCTCTAGACCTTGGCAACCACCATTCAACTCTCTGTTTCTATGAGTTTGGTGTTTATAGATCCCACATATAAGGGATATTATGCTGTAGTTGCCTTTCTCTCTCTGAGTTCTTTCATTTAGCACAGTGCCCTCAAAGTTGTTCCTTGTCACAAATGGCAGGATTTCCTTCTTTTTCATCTATGAATAATATTCTATTTTGTGTGTGTATATATATATATCACAATTCTTTATCTGTTCATCCATAGATGATCACTGAGGTTATTTCTCTATATTGGTTATTGTGAATAATGCTGCAATAAAAATGGGAATGTAGATGTATCTTCAAGATCCTTTGAACATATAGCCAATGGTGGAATTGCTGATGGTACTTTTTAAAATTTTTTGAGGAAACTCCATACTGATTTCCATAATGGCTGACCAGTTTACATTCCCTCCAATAGTGCACAAGGGTTCCCTTTATTCCACATCATCACCAACACTTGTCTCTTGTTTTATAATGATACCCATTTTAACAGGTATGAGGTGATATCTCACTGTGGTTTTGATTTGCATTTCTTTTCATGTAACTGTTGGTCATTTTATGTCTTCTTTTGAGAAATGTCTATTCAGTTACTCTGCTCATTTTTAAATCTGAATATTAATGGTTTTCTATTGAGCTGTATGACTTACATATTTTGGATATTAACCTCTTATCAGACATAGCGATTTACAAATATTTTCTCCCATTCTGTAGGTTGTCTTTTCATTTTGTTGTCTTTTTTGCTGTGCAGATGCCTTTTAGTTTGATGTAATCCTACCTATTTATTTATTTGCTTTTGTTGCTTGTGCTTTTTGTGTCATATTCAAAAAGTTATTGCTAAGAACAATGTCAAAAAAATTTCCCCTTATATTTTTTTCCTAGGAGTTTTATGGTTTCAGGTCTTAATGTTTAAGTCTTTAGTTCATTTCAAGTTAATTTTCATTAGTGGTTAATGATAGGTATCCAATTCCATTCTTCTGTATGTGATTACGCATTTTTCTCAATACCATTAACTGAGGAGACTTTCCTTTGCCATTAAATATTCTTGGTCCAAATATTAATGTTTACGTGAAGATTTGTTTCTGAGCTCTTGATTCTGTTCCATTGATCTATGCGTCTATTTTTATGCCAGTGACATACTGTTTTGATTACCATAGGTTTGTAGAATAGTTATCTTAAGTTGATTGTTCAGCAGCCATTTATATTCATAATTCATATATTTCATATAAATTCATAATTCATATCTTGTACAGGACATGCCACAGTAGATTTCACAGATTCCATTTTGATTTTTCATTTCATTCAATGAAAAATCAAGTAATTATCATTTGTTAATATTCTCTCCTCTTTTAGTTCCACTAGGAGATTTTTAGAATGTCTAGCATCTTGGGCGCCTGGGTGGCTCAGTTGGTTAAGCGACTGCCTTCGGCTCAGGTCATGATCCTGGAGTCCCGGGATCGAGTCCCGCATCGGGTTCCCTGCTCGGCAGGGAGTCTGTTTCTCCCTCTGACCCTCCTCCCTCTCATGCTCTCTGTCTCTCATTCTCGCTGTCTCAAATAAATAAATAAAATCTTAAAAAAAAAAAAGAATGTCTAGCATCTTAGGCTGTAGGGTATAAAGAAGTTACTAGAAAATGGGGGAGAGAGTGGAGCCACTTCGAAATTTTATGTAAGTCATAATTATCTACCTCTGCTTAGGGCCACTGTAGCTGTTAAAGCACACTAAGACTAATATTATACAAGGACTTTGTTCTAATCCTATCACATTTTATTTATTTATTTATTTATTTTTTTAAACAGATTTTTTTTTTTAAAGATTTTATTTATTTATTCATGAGAGACAGAGAGAAACAGAGGGAGAAGCAGGCTCCCAAGGAGCGGGAAGCCCGATGCGGGACTCGATCCCAGGACCCTGGGATCATGACCTGAGCCGAAGGCAGACGCTTAACCATCTGAGCCACCCAGGCGCCCAATCCTATCACATTTTAATCTATAAACTTTACTCAGGTCATGTATTCTTATTAAGTTTTAGGACAATCATTTATAAAGTTGAGATAATGTCAAATATGGCTCCTAGCATGCTTCCAAATATATGATGTATTTCAAAAGGATTTATAACACTGTATATTAGAAAAACAGATGAAAGACCAAACAGTATATTATTTGGCAGATGTATCCAAAGCTCCCTATTGTCTTTATAAGTATTACTCTCTCTGGCATGGGGTTTTATTTTTCACACTCCTCAAAAACTTAAGAAAAAAATTATTAACCCCTAAAACATATGGAAATAATGGACATTCTGCATTATCTCAGTTTAGAATGATAAAATCCATTTTTTTTCTACCTTCTTTTCCTTCCTTCCATGCCTTCTTGCCTATACTATGCAGTTTCTATTTATGGCATTGCTGTCTCCAGTCTCTATCTCTAGTTAATTCATAGCAAATAATTCTCAAATATTACTAAAGTACTGAGTCACTGAGGAAGACTTTAAATAGTTATTGTATCATATTATTTTACAATTATAGGTACCTATTTTAATAAAGACAATCTCTTCAAAGTGTCAATTTCTACTTACCCACAACTTAAGAAACTGGGTAATTCAATGTGGGTATTTGGGAAACTTGTCAAAATGGATTGTTGCCCTAGTATATTTCAACACTTTCTCATCCATGTGGCCAAGATACATTTCAAAGCCAGTACTGTACAGAATAGATGGCATTTGGACAATGGTGATTTTTTTTCATTCAACATTCCTGCCGTGTGGTGTGTGCACGTGTGTGTAAATTTGATTAGGGATCAATACTTCTGAGGTAATTTGGAGACATAGCTAACATTTGAATTGGAGGTTATATTACTGAAATTTTTATCACCTTTTCATTCTCATTATATAGCAGCAAGCAGAGTCCTGTAAATAGGTCACTTAAGGTTTAGAATCTCATTAAGAAATCTTTCATACTGGGAGAAAGAAGAATCATTGATTTGCTTTATGTTTTAAATATAACTTTTAAAGTTTTTACAGATTCTTTTCTTCCTCTACAGAGAAAGGTAAAACTCTGATAATTACATTGCTTTTCACAAATTATCAGAAGGATGTAAAATGTATTTACTGACATTAAAAAAGTTACTCTTTTGGCATCATTATTTGCTAATGAGCTTGTTTTGGAATGTTTGCAAGCTGATGTGACAGGATGACATTTTATTATGTGAATAAGGTCAGCCCTGTTACTTAGTCTATGAAAGAAGAAAAAAAGTCTTCTTGAAAGGTGAAGCTATTAAATACATTTGACCCAAAGCTAGCTTTAAAATCAAGAAATGGCACCTCAGATTCATGTAGCTGCTCTAACCTATGAGGTGAAGTTTTAGCAATTATCAGGTAATGTTAGCAGGTAGATTGAAGATTGGGATCACCTGTGTTAAAGGTTGTGTTCAAACTAATTTTTGAATGGCACAATGGCTATTGTTTTAGAGACAGGCATACAAAGTTATAAGTGGAAATGTAAAGGCCACTCTGTCTTCCTTGTGGCCCCCCTGCTTTCATTGCCCATTGTCATTAAAGATATTTAGATTGCTATGAGCAGGGACTCTATGGAGTAATTACACACAATTTTTAGGTGCATCACATGATCTTTAAGAAATGAGGAGGTTTGGGAGAATTTAAATAGATCTCTGAAATGGTGAGATATATTTTTTTTACTAATGTTAGTCTTGTGACCTTAGAATAAATTGGAATGGAAAAAAAAAGGGCATTTAAAAAGAAGCGTAACTCAGTGAAAAGGCAATTTTAGAGTCCTCAATTATGAAGGTATCCCTTCTTCCCAAATGCATTAGTCTCACTGTAATCATTTGCAAGTTGATTAAGTTGATTATTATGATACCATCTAATTGCTATGATACAATTTGGCATATGAGAAGAAGGAAAGAAAGTAGCATTTTTCACTAGTGATTCTAGAAAAGGATTGTGGAATGGGTATAATGTAAGCATTATCCCATAAGATCAGCAGTATTTACAGAGATAGAAATACAGTGTTTTGTTTTATCTCTCAATAATTGGAGGAGCCCAGTCGCATTCACTTGTCTCCCTTGCATGCTTTGAGAATAGTAAGCACTCAGGGAGAGTGGAATTTATTCCCATAAATCAGTCCTTCCTTCATTAATCGAGTCAACACATTTTCAAGAAATGATAGAATAGACAAAAGGTGATTTAGCCTCTATGCAGGTGTGATTAATTACCTCAGACCACCAGCTTCTCTGCTCTTTTCATTGGCTGATATGAATTACAGCTCACGTAGGCTGACATGAGGATCAAGGATACAGGAAGAGAACACAATGAAACCAGGAGAGCCAGTGGGGATGCAGACTATTTGAGTGTACATGAAACACTGGGAGGATAAGCAACAAAGACTACCAAACTTCAGACTTCCCAAACTCAGTCATCTGATTCTTTGTTCATGTTGTCTTCTCAAACTGGACTTTTTTGGCAGGTAGGAATGGTAGCCCACTATGTTCAAGTGGAGGGGCCAACATGGAAGGAAGAAGCAGTGGTGAAAAAGCTTGGTAAAAAGATAGCTCAAGTCCCAGATGAAAAATAGGATGCTTGATACATGCAGGAGACTTGAGATGGCACAGCAATACCTAATGAGACTCAATCAAGGAGAAGAAATCAGGGACTTATGGCAGCATGGAGAGGAAGTGGTAAGGATGGCAATTTAAAGATCAGACCCAACTGAAAGGGCCCTCGAGGTCACCGTTGGTACACTGAGAAAACGTTCTGCTTTTGGCCAAATTGGGGGCATTTTCTCTTCTGACCCTTGGACAGGGAAAGAATGAATGAGGAGGAGAATGAATCTGGAATTTGTTTTTGTGGTTTTTTGTAATATTGTAATAGTCACACTTATTCCAATTAATATGTGTGTTGTAGTATGTAAGTATGTGTAGTTTGGGAAATACAGAATGTTGGAGAACAAACGTTTACTTTTGATCTTAGCTTCACATTTTAAATGTGTGTTTGGGGTGTAGATTATAGTTCATTGATATAAAGGTAAGTATTAATAAAATCTTGAGTATTCTGATTAGGAGAATTAGAGAAAGTATAAATAAATAAAATAGGAAGAAAGAAAACAATAAAGCATGCTGAACTCCATCCCCCTAATTTCTCAGACATGAGTGAAGTCCAAGACTGATGCCTGGTTAAACTTGTAATAGATTCTACTGGGGATAGGAATAATTATCTATATGATTTTAACAACTGTGGACCAAATTATATCTTCAAGACTTTATAGAATCAGAGCATGTAAAATAATTGTTAGTCCTGTCCCTGAAAATAGTATTTTAAAATAATGTCTTCTATCCAATTTTAGTTCCTGTAAATAATTTTAAAAATTAAATTAACTTCTTATTTTTAAATAAAAATTGTTGAATTTAAGTTGTACAACATGATGATTTGATATAAATATATATAATCAATGATTACTACAGTCAAGCTAATTAACATATCTTTTCCTCCATAATAACTTTTTTTAATTACAGCATCTGAAATCTGTGCAATATCCACAGGAAGTATCAATGAATTTTTTTTCTAATTCTTTGCTGTATGTGAATGTCATAAATTAAATCACATAAATCTCTTAGAATAATGGAATGTGATAATCAATAAATGTTTTCACAGTGTTACTACTACCAATACAGACTGAATATATTATATCAACCTTAATTACAATACTACTGTATATTAAAAATGATTTCAGGTATGCCTGGGTGGCTCAGTCAGTTAAGTGTCTGCCTTCGGCTCAGGTCATGATCCCAGGGTCCTGGAATGGAGTCCCACCTCAGACTCCTTGCTCGGTGGGGAGCCTGCTTCTCCCTCTGCCGGCCACTCCCCCAGCTTGGGCACCCTCATTCTCTCTCTTTCTCTGTATGATAAATAAATAAATAAATAAATAAATAAATAAATAAATAAATATTTCCTTTTTTACGTGTAGGGGCTAATTTGATACCATAATTATAAGCGTGTTTACTCATCACTCTTATATGGTAATTCCAAGAATTGTATACTCATACTAAATAAATACAAATCTTTCCACTATATGCTCAAAAGTGTTTTCAGTACTAACTATATATCCTTAATCTTGCCATTTTAGTTGTCTTGGCCTCAGATTTTCTCTTAAAAATCAGTTTCTTGAACTAATTAAATTCTACATCCTTTCAAATCTATAAAACTATTACGCTGAAGACAAGGTGATGATTGTTTCTCTTTATGTGTGAATTTTGCATTGTTTGGTGATAAATCTTATCTCTGAGTGGAGAGCTACAGATTCAGTGTAAGAAAAACAACAGATGGATATAAAATGAGCAAACCACAATTAAGAAAAAGATTACCTTTGAGGCTAACAGAAATCTAACTCCTTGTTTGACTTATTTATCCTTCTACCTACAAAGCTTGTAGCATGATGACAAACATAACAGTTCAGGAATTGGTTGCTGTGAAGAAATTTATGCTACTTAAAATATTAACCAACTAATGGCCTTTCTAAAATAATTTTCCTATATTTATCCTAAATATAGTGTTATTTCCTAATTTTTAATCAAATTAATAAATTCACATACCATAAACATTCAGTGGTGTTAAGGAGTTACAAAAATAACCACGTCTTACCTGACCACATTTGACTTCCCAGCCCTGCTTCTTGGAAGCAATTACTTCCACACATACTTTTTTTCTTTTGCTATTCACTCTATTTTTTAAATGTATATTTTATGACCATTTTATAATTTATTGATTTTGAGCAATTTTTTAATCAATTGACTTACTATGATAGTAAATGAAGAAGTGACTATGTAATATTTTTCCCATTCCCTTCCTTTATTCCACTAGCATTATTATACTGTCATCTTTGATTGATCATAAATGATTCAATTTCTATGAATGTGTAAATATTGTTCATAGCTGATCCAGAAAGTGTCCTTTCTTATGTTACTTAAAAAATTTTCCTTTAAAAGAAAAACTCTCCTTGAAGTTTATAATACGCTTTTTTTATAGTTTTTTTGTTATGTTCCTATTTTTAAATTTCCTCAAATATTCCAACAGATCAAGAAACACCAAGATGTTTCCTAAGAGCTTCAAAAGCCTAGATATTCCATTATTTCCATTTATTTTCACACAGATGTAACTCCTGGACTAGTCTCTCCCCAGGACCGTTGTAAAATGCTCACATAAGGGCTCCCCATTCCTTCCATTTACAAAGTTATTTATTTTCTATTTCCTGACTCTCATGTCTTTCATTTTTTCCTTCTTCCAGGAACTTCTTAAGAAGGAAGCAGAGCGGGGGCACCTGGGTGGCTCAGTCGTTAAGCGTCTGCCTTTGGCTCAGGTCATGATCCCAGGGTCCTGGGATCAAGCCCCGCATCAGACTCCCTGCTCGGCGAGAAGCCTGCTTCTCCCTCTCCCACTCCCCCTGCTTGTGTTCCCTCTCTCACTGTGTCTCTCTCTGTCAAATAAATAAATAAAATTAAAAAAAAAAAAAAAAGGAAGCAGAGGCAAATTTTTGAGATTCTATATGTTTGAAAGTAACTTTGTTTCCTAAACTTCTATTGGATGGATAGTTTGGATAAAGAATTCCAGATGGGAAATCACTTTTCCTTAAAAGTTTGATTTTTTTCCCTGACTTTCTAATTCCTGCTTAGAGGTCTGATTCCATTTTAATTATTGGTCCTATATACTTGAGCCGTTTGTTTCTCCACCCACACACAAGATCAGAGGACCCTCTCTCTTTTCTCATTTAGAAATGTTAGTAATGGGGCACCTGGGTGGATCAGTGGGTTAAGCATCTGCCTTTGGCTCAGGTCATGATCTCAGGATCTTGGGATGGAGCCCAGCACCAGGATCCCTGCTTAGTGGGGAGCCTGTTTCTCCCTCTCCCTCTGTCCCTCCCCCCTGCTCATGCCCTCTCTGTCTCTCTCTCAAATAAATAAATAAATCTTAAAAAAAAAAAAAAAAGAAATGTTAGTAACACATCTTTAATTAACCATACTTTCATTCTTTGTACTTGGTAAATAGTGGGCAGTTTTAATCTGCGAAAGTCTGCTTTTCAATATTGAATTTGTCTTGTATTCTGTGTCTGAAAGTGTTCTCCACATTGTATTGCTTGGTTTCTCATTTTGAAACCTCCACTGTTTGGATATTGGACATTCTAGCACATCCCTTATTTGGTCTTATCTTTTTTGGTATGTTCTGCTTATTCATTTTTACTATATTTTCTGAGAAATTCTCTAAATTCATCCTCCATATCATAAAGACTGTATAAATAAATATTTTGAGATCTTTCTTATTTCCCTTTATCTCATATATTGTTCTAGTTGTCTGGCTAGAATATTTTCTCTTAACTCTTTGAGGATATTACGTGTTTTGTCTTTAAAAGTTTTCTTTTTCATCCCTGGATTGTCCATTTCCTCCAATTCCCCAGACCCTCTCAGACCCTTTTATCTGTTTTGGTTCTGCTAATATTAAAGCCTTTCCTCAAACATATGACATCCCTGACTTTATACTCTTAAATTCAAGCAATAAAAAGTCAATTGACATGTGTGTGTGTGTTTGTGTGTGTGTGTGTGTGTGTTTACTTCACTGAAGAGTGACCAACTAGATGGGATGCCTGGATTTTTTTTTTTAATACCATTGTAAGTATATGGATTTTTTTTCTGGGATTTCCCAGATTCTCCATGGAAAGATTTTCTAGGCTCCTACTTCATAAAGGTGGGTAGGTATGCAGAAGCATGCAGAAACAAGAATCTATTATTTCCCAGAATTTCTGACACCTAAATACAGAGATTGAATTTGGAGGTTTAAATAATTCCTACATAGACCTTGTTTCAAGACCCAGGTCTCATTCTTATTTTCTACTCTGCCTGGTATTCCTTGATACTGAGCCTCTTACATTTCTTAAAACTTACTTACTTTTGATCTATAACAGAAATGTTATGTTTCCCCAATATCTACTTTGATTTTTAAAAGATTCTGGTTCACACATCAGGTGGTTTTATAAGCTTATCATTAGATTCTTCTCTTTTTAGAGAATAGGACTTCTTTCCATTTTTGTGAAACTTCATAGCAGGGTGATATTCTGTTTCAGTTAGAATTCCTCCAAGAAAGATATCCCACTTAAATGTGGTAATATGAGGAGAGTTGGAAACAAGGTCTCTCTCCAAAGGTAAGAGTAGGATGTCAGGCAACTGCAAGACTTCTTGCAGTACTCCAGTGACATGGACTCTGAAAACACCCCTGTTTTATGAGAACATAGAGAACACAAGAGCTTTGAGGCACGGACCAACCAACAGAAGCTATAGCTGTCAGTCAAAGAATAGAGTCAGTCCCGAGTACTTCAAAGGCAGAGAAAGATAGATAGATGTTAGAGAGAGAGAGAGAGAACACTTACCTCCAAAATGAAGGGAACTGATCTTTCTCCTTTCTCTGGTCTCTTATTAAAACTTTCTATTGGCAAAATTTAAAAGGGATTGAGATTGCTAGAGAATACATTGACATCGTTCATACATTTTTCAGATTCCTGGGATAAAAAGTAGATGAATAAAGCAGAAAGTGAGTTGAGAGGGTCAACCAAAAATTAAAAATGTATTATATATGTAACGTCATAGCCCTCAAGTTCATTGTGTTAAAAGATGAAACAGAGGGCGCCTGGGTGGCTCAGATGGTTAAGCGTCTGCCTTCGGCTCAGGTCATGATCTCAGGGTCCTGGGATTGAGACTTGCATTGGGCTCCCTGCTAAAGTGGGAGTCTGCTTCTCTCTCTCTGCCCCTCCCCATGCTTGTTCTCTCTTTCAATTAAATGATAATTCTTGGGATGCCTGGCTGGCTCAGTTGGTTAAGCGTCTGCCTTTGGCTCAGGTCATGATCCCAGGGTCCTGGGATCGAGTCCCGCATCGGGCTCCCTGCAACTTGGGAGCCTACTTCTCCCTCTGCCTTTCTCTCTCGCTCTGTCTCTCATGAATAAAAAAAAAAAAAAAAAATCTTTAAAAAAAAAAAAAAGATGCAACAGAGACTGACCAAGTCTGAATGAATGCTAACGAGAGATGCTGAAGATTGTTGACCAGGATGTCCATACCAATGCATACCAGTTGAGTATCAGACTTGCTCTTTCAGATAGGGGGGTATTCAACAACCCCCTGTGTTATTGTACCTGGTCAGTGAAAATTCTGTTAGTCCCTGTAGTTGGCTGAATAGTAGCCTCCAAAATGCTGCAGCCATACTCTAATTCCTGGAACCTGTGAATATTACCTTATTTGGAAAAAATATCATTGCAGAGGCAAGTTAAGGATCTTGAGATAAGGTGACCATCCTGGATTATCTATGTGGGCCCTAAATCCAAAAGCAAGTGTCCTTTTAAGAGACACAGAGAGAGAAAAACGGAGAAGAGGAGATGATGGGATCACAGAGGCAGAGACTGGAGTGACAGAGCCACAAGCTAAGAAATTCCTGGATTTTAGGCCCTTTCTTGTTATTCAATTGTGACCTCAACAGTTTTCAGTCTGTGCACTTTCCTTCCCATGTGAGACATACAACCAAGAAAGGTCCTTCCTGGCACCAAGGGATGTAAATACTAAATACCAAAAACAAAAACAAACAAACAAAAAACAAAACAACAACAACAACAACAAAAACCTGGTTCTTGATCAGTGATGCTTTTGAAGAAAGATTTTAAACAAAAAGGAAAATTGAAAATAAAGGAAACCTCATTAAAAATGGAGCTAGAAAGCTCTGACACGGGAGCTCTCACACACTACCACTTAGATCCCAAACAGGAGGACATTTAGTTTACACACCTCAGCAGGAAGAATGGAGAATTTCTCCTTGTCCAGCAACAACTCAGTCAGTGAGAAACCAGCACACTCAGCCAATGTGAAGCCATCACCTCCTGAACTCCTTGAAACAACCCCTCGCTGTTTCTTCCTTTCCTCCAAAAAAGCAAGCCCCTCTTCTCTGTTCTAGACTTACCTATGGTTTGTCATAGTTTGCTTGTCCAAAATTACAATTCTCTATTATTCCCAAATAAACTCATTTGCTGGTAAAATAACCGGCTTTCTTTTTTTATTTCCTGTTCAAGTCAACAAGACACACCTTCTTTTATTGGTATTCATATTCAGTTTTTTTTTTTTAAAGATTTTATTTATTTATTTGAGAGAGAGAATGAGAGACAGAGAGCATGAGAGGGAAGAGGGCAGAGGGAGAAGCAGACACCCTGCTGAGCAGGGAGCCCAATGCGGGACTTGATCCTGGGACTCCAGGATCATGACCTGAGCCGAAGGCAGTCGCTTAACCGACTGAGCCACCCAGGCGCCCTTCATATTCAGTTTTGTCAGAAGCATGGACCTGAGTGCAAAGCCTCTATCACTTTTGATATAATTATTTTTTATCTATTCTATTCCCTGCCTTCTAGGCAACATACCCACTGGTGAAATCAAGGACAGAGCTAGTTTGGGGTTTTTCAAGTTCCAGAGACATTTACCTTCATTCTGTTTTGATTGGTATAGCTGAGCACATTTATTTGCTCATAGTTTGTTTGTCTGCTATGTTTGTTAATTTGCTCTTGTTTTTCTAGTTTTTTTTTTTTTTTTTTTTTTTTTTTTTTTTTTTTTTTTTTTTTTTTAGTTTTCCTCCCACTAGTGTCCTTTTATCCTCCTTTGCACCCCCTCTAACTTCAGTGAGGAATATCCACTTGTGAGACATAATCACATACGTCTAAACCACAACTCTGTGCCTTGTTTAATTTATCGAGATCTTTGACCATGTAAAACAGATGAATGTTGTTGGGGAACTACATCCATGTTTTCAAAAACATCATGATTAAGGAATTTTTGCCTATTCATAATATTCACAGGTGTTCTAGAGATATGTCTTATGTTGTTTACTTGGATGCGGTTTTATTTCTTTTTTTTTTTTTTTTTACTTTGACCAGGGGAACATGGATCTCTATTTTTACTTTAATTAAGGGATTACTTTATCTGTTTTCCTCCACAAAATTATCATAATTTAAACATTCTAAAGAAGAAAAATATACTCACTGTAGGTCCACTAAGAAAATAATCTCCTAATGCTAAACTTTGGATATTTGCAGTTCCTTACAAGAAGTATTTGGAAAAAAAAAAAAAAAAAAAAAAAAGCTGTTTCCATGTTGATTATGGAATTTGGATTTTATTTTTCTAAAATGTTATATTATTGTGATTTTCTTTGCTTTCTTATTGTCATTACATAATCTTTTTTTTTTTTTTTAAGATTTTATTTATTTATTTGAGAGAGAGAATGAGATAGAGAGAGCATGAGAGGTGGGAGGGTCAGAGGGAGAAGCAGACTCCCCGCCGAGCAGGGAGCCCGATGCGGGACTCGATCCCGGGACTCCAGGATCATGACCTGAGCCGAAGGCAGTCGCTTAACCGACTGAGCCACCCCAGGCGCCCTGTCATTACATAATCTTTAAAACACAAATTTAATGGCTGTAAAATCTCATCATGTAGCTATCTTAAAATATTTACTTCTTCTTGTTTGGAGAGTGAACCATGTTGATATCTGGAGAATGGGCATTCCAGAAAAAGAATAGAAAATATGGTCTCTCTAAGGCTAGAGATCATCTTTTATAGGAACAGCAGGGTAGCCAGCTGATGAAGCAAAAGTGTAATGAGTTTGGAAATGAGTAGAAAATGAGTTCAAGTGGTAACAGGAATTATTGTACATGGTGGGCTTTTACTCACAATGAGATGGAAATTCTCTAGAAGGCTTTGAGCAAAAATGTGAGACAATTGGACTTACATGAAATAGTTCAGAGAAAAAAAAATGAAGAGATGCAAGAGTAAAACAAGGAGACAAGTTAGGAGGCTAATGCACTAGTCAGGGCCATGGTACTGGTGGCTATTATGAGTATTAAAAGTGGAGGCAATGAGATATAGATGATCCAGGATGCATCTTGAAATGTTCTGAGTAGATGAGATGGAGAAAAAGAGGAGTCAAAGACAATTTCAAGTTTTTGTCCAAAGCCCTTGGAAACATGACATTATAAATAGCACATTTTGGGACACCTAGGTGGCTTAGTTGGTAAAGTGCCTGACTCTTGGTTTCAATTCAGGTCATGATCTCAGGGTTGTGAGATTTAGCCCTGGATCAGCCTTGGTGCTGTGCATGGAGCCTGCTTAAGATTCTCTCTTTCCCTCTCTCTTTGCTCTCCCCCCACCCAGCATGTTTGCTCTCTCTCTCTCTCTCTAAGAAAATAAAAATATCACATCTTACATTTTGATTTATTTGATTTCAGGTGATATTAAATCATTGCATTTATGGTTCATATGTGTCCAATTTATCAATGTTCTAGTTAATTTCTTAACCATTTACTCTTTGGAGGAATTATTAACCATATTTCTCTAAGACATGGGTTGATTTTTTCCTTGTTCTATCACTGAACAGCCTCGTGATATTTACCTCAATCTTTGTATATAAAATTAAACATAGGGCACCTGGGTGGCTCAGTTGTTTAAGCGACTGCCTTCGGCTCAGGTCATGATCCTGGAGTCCCAGGATCAAGTCCCGCATTGGGCTCCCTGCTCAGCAGGGTGTCTGCTTCTCCCTCTGACCCTCCCCCCTCTCATGTGCTCTCTCTCTCTCATTCTCTCTCTCAAATAAATAAATAAAATCTTTAAAAAAATTAAATTAAATTAAATTAAACATAAATTAGATAGTCCCTATTACCACGAATAGTTTCTGGACTCTGTGATTTTGAGACTCTCATTTTACCTGGAGTCTCTTAAAGTTGATATATAGAAAAACATTTTTATTTTGTGGAGGTATTAAGAATGATATTGAGGAGTGCCTGAGTGGCTCATTCGGTTAAGCGGCTGCCTTCAGCTCAGATCATGATCCCAGGGTCCTGGGATCGAGCCCCTCGTTGGGCTCTCTGCTCGGTGGAGAGCTTCCTTCTCCCTCTCCCTCTGCCTGTCACTCCCCCTGTTTGTGCTCTCTTTCTATCTCTCTGTCAAATAAATAAGTAAAATCTTAAAAAAAAGAATGATGTTGAATAGTTATGTTATAAATTATTCATAATAAAAATTTTTTTTCCAAATTGTTAACTCACTGAATATGGTGACCAAGTCTCTATTTCACAGAGTCATGGTCCAGTGCTTAGAAGGAACACTCAATTCCTTTAAATGCATCATACGGTTTTCATGGGAAACTGAAATATTTAGAGCATTATCTTCTTGTTCATCTTATAATTGTTCACCTTGTAGTTAATACATTCAAGGGACTTTATTTTCCCAAGGTAAATGCTGGTGACATAGTCACTAGTTAAGCTCAGATTTTCTAATACCAGTTGGGGTAGGCAGGATTCCAAAGCTGTCCCCAAACACTCCTGCTCCTGGTGTGCATGTTCTGTGCAGTCTCCTTCCTATGAGTACAAAAAGAACTGGTGAATATCATGGGATATTATCCTTGTGATTAGGTTACTAAGGAATTGACTTTTAATCAAAATGGAGACTATCCAGGTGGGTCTGACCTGATCAGGTGAGCCCTTAAACAGGATAAGACCTACCAGTTTGCTGCTGGCCTTGAAGACATAACTAGATATTCCACGATTGCATGCAAACAGCAGTAGAAACTTGGAAAAAGTCCTGAGTCCAAAATGAAATTCCAACCCTCATCAGATGCCTTGAATCAATCTTGGTGAGAACTTAAAGAGAGGATCAAGCTAACCAGTGCCTGGGATCTCTCCTAGAAACCCTGTAAATAAATTTATATTGTTTTAAGCTTCTAAGTTGGTGGTAATTTGTTAGTCAGCAATAGAAAACTGATACATAACTCTAAAGAGCTTTCATTCTACTCTGTTTCAGTGCTTCCTGGATGAACCATTCTTTGTAAATATTAAATTCCCCTTATCTAAAGGTTTATACAGTGATGAAAGATAGTTTTTCCATAACGAATCAGTTTTCTAATTACCCAGATGGCAGGTAACATGTTTAAGCATAAAATGTCTGCCAACTCATTAATTTTAGAAGTTAAAAGTCCCTCTCTCTATGACCCTTTCACCTATGATTTGGAAGCACAGTCTGTCAATTTTCTACCCGTAACATTTAGATTCCATGTAAAAATGCATGATGATAAGTATAGAACTAAAAACATGTTCATTGTATTTCCTTAAAAGGTATATTTTATGGCACCTTCACATTAATACACATTACCTGAGCATAATAATATATAAAATCAGATTGTATAAACACAAATTCTATGAGGCCTTATTCTCTGCCTGACTTCTAACAAAAATCCCACCCTCCATGAAAGCCACTAAAGTGTGATAGGAAGCTAACATTCTATTAAGTAAAGAGGACTAAAAATAGACCACTTTTAAAGCTTCATTAATGCCATTGTAAGACAGGAAATGTTTTCTGTAAGTTTTAACACACAGTTACTACTATCGACAAATCAAGTTACTAAAACTTTTCTGAAAAATATCTGAATTCGAATTCACGTGAGGATAGGAAAAAGAGAGAAAAAAAAATGGATTTCAGCTAAGGAGAAAAAAAGTCCTTAAGGCAAGTAAAAAAAAGGAGAAAGGAGAGAAGCAAACTATTAGGATAATTTTAAACATTGACCTAAACATATGGTTTTATACAATATTTATTGAATATTTATTAAAATATTACCACATCTAAAAGAGAAAGACCTTCAATGACTGATTTTTTCCCTTTGTTGTTGGTCCTTATTAACTTCATCTTGACACAACCTGAACTTTTCAAGTTAGCCTGAGCATGAAGTGTCTGAAAAATATTAAATATTGAATGGGGAGTGCTTTTAACTTTTTTATTTCAACTTATCATCAACAAGTTTAACCATACAGAAAATTTGAAAGAATTATACAGTACATTCCAATATGCTGTTCACCAGTTGTTAATATATTTTCTCATTTGTCTTCTCTTTCTTTCTCTCCACACACATATAGATGAAGGTTTTATACTCTAAATGATTTAAAAATAAGTTGCAATAATCTTAACCTTTTCCCTCAAACTATTACTGCATGCAATTTCTACAAACAGTAACATTATCCTTCATAACCATGATACCATTACTATAAATCAATTATTTATCATTGATATGGTAATATTAACTTTCCTCTCCTGGTTTTGTGCTTCAGATCATTGACATATTTGAGTAATCCGGGCTATTTTTTTACTGGTTGCTTGCATTACTGGGACTTATCTAATTGCTTCCACTTGAGTTTATTCAGCTTAAGTTTTTTGGTGGGGGGGGTGGGGGGGTTGCAGAGTTTAGGTTGTTTAATTTCCATTGTATGAATCAATGGCTAAAGATTGTCATTTTTCACTTGCTTTAGGTGGTTTCTGTGAAAACTCTTTGTTGTAAAAGTACTTATTTTCTTTGATAAGTGAGAAGTGCTAATTAATATGAATGCTATGGACCTCTAGACCTCTAGATCCTCTGCCCCAACAAACTTTCACCACTCACTTTAGCATGAATTAAGGATCTTTGTCAGAATCAATTGTTTCATTGAAAATCCCAAATTTTTATTTCTTACTCTATCATTTCTTCTATATTTATTGAGAATTGACCTGGTACATAAAATATTTACATTTGTTCTCTCCCTTTCCCTTTCTTTCTCTCTCTCTCTTAGTCTCTCTCTTCCTTCTTTTCCATTTTGGAAAATCGATTAATGTAATTCACCATATTAATAGATTAAAACAAAACAATAAATGATATGATCATCCCAGTAGTTGGTGAAAAGTCCATACCCATTACCAAGTAAGATTAGAATTAATGAATACTTCTTTAACATGATATCATATATTAAACAAGGAAAGACTTAGAATGGTGCACTTAGGAGATCTGGCTTTAGTCATGAGGCTCTGAATTTGCACCAGTCCCACAGTGTACTTGTTCTGTGACTTAAGGAAATAAAGAAAACCTCTGTTCCTCAATTACTTCATTTGGGAGATGATTTAATAGATCTTTACATTTGGTCCAGTCCATGGCATATAGGTAATATTCAGTAAATATTAGCTAATATTTCTATTATTATTAATTTCTTCAGGGATTACCTCAAAAGAGGGCATGATTAAGAGTAATTAATTAAATTAGTCATATTTTTATATAAAACTATTTAAGCCAATGATGATTAAACTCCTTCTGAAATGTAACAGTAAACAATGTATTGAGGGATTTCAAATTCCCTTCCCAAACCTTCTATGAACAGGAAAGACCTGGCTTTTCTTTGAAAGACAGGAACCAGGAAATGCACCAGCGAAATCCAAGACCTAGACTCAGATTGGAGCTGCTGATGCTAAGGTCCAATCCACACTGCCAGAATGTGGCCTTCAGACCTGACCCTGAGCCATTTACCTGAATGGTAAATGGGGACACAAAGAGGGCAACAGTGCTCAAGGAGGAGAAATAGATGCCATGGCACCATGTGAAATAAATACTCAAGTAGTTGCAGAGGGTAAGAGTTCCAGGACTTCTGAGACAAAGGACCTTGTGGCAGAGGTTGAGGAGGCACAAGAGCATTGTTATAGGGATTGGGGAAATACCTACTTTATTTATTTATTTATTTTTTTTGTCATCCACGCAAGGAAGGCATTTTTTTTTTTTTTTAAAGATTTTATTTATTTATTTGAGACAGAGCATGAGAGGGAGGAGGGTCAGAGGGAGCCTGATGCGGGACTCGATCCCGGGACTCCAGGATCATGACCTGAGCCGAAGGCAGTCGCTTAACCAACTGAGCCACCCAGGCGCCCCACAAGGAAGGCATCTTATTTCTTTCATACATGCTTCATGCTACAATATTAACATAGTAAAATATACGGAAGCAACCTAAATGCCCATCAACAGATGAATGGCTGAAAAATATGGAATACATATACAACTGAACATCATTCAGCCTCAGAATATAAGGAAACCTGCCATATATGTGACAACATGGAGGAACCTGGAGGACATCATACCAAAATAAGCCAGTTGCAAAAGGATAAATGCTGCATGATTCCACTTATATAAAATATCTAAATTAGTCCAACAGAGAGTGCAATGGTGGATCCCAGGGGCTGGGGCAGAGGGAAAAGAGCTGTTTTCAATGGATATAAAATTTCAGTTGTACAAGATGAATACATTCTAGTACCTATGTTTATCAATACTGTATTGTCCAAAATTTGTTGAGGATAGATCTCATGGTAAGTGTTCTTAACAAAATACAAAAAAAATAATAATAATAAATTTAAAATAAATAGAGAAAGGAAGAGAAAGGAAGAGAAAGAAAGAAAGAAGAAAGAAAGAAAGAAAGAGAAAGAAAGAAAGAAAGAAAGAAAGAAAGAAAGAAAGAAAGAAAGAAAAGAAAGAAAGAAAGAAAGAAAGAAAGAAAGAAAGAAAGAAAGAAAGAAAGAAAGAAAAATTCTATTTTGTTATCTTGTAAATCCTTAGGGATGCTTTTCTGTCTTATTCAGAGTAATACATCTGACTCTGAGAACCTGACCTGGTGATTTGTAAAGTTCCAATAAATGTTTTTTGAATTAAGTAACTAATTGAATTAATTTTGCTTAGGATTCCTTAGGATTGGCTCCATGTTACCCATTACCTACATTTAAAAAAATGATATCACTAAGCATATGTACACATTTTCTACATTCTCAAATATATGCAAAATTATACTATTAAGACATGAAAATATTCTAAAAATAAAGAATATTAAGCCCAGTGACTAATAGTTGGTAGACTATGAATAAGTTTGCTTCAGTATTGCATTTTTTGCTTTTCCTCTGATCTTGTATTTGTTTAATAAATGCACATGTATATGCAAGTGTATAGTAAATGCATACATATATGTTTGGTTTTAATGTACATGTATATTGTACTGAATAAACGGTCAGATCATTAGAGTGCAAATGTTTAAAATAACTCAAATTCTTCTAAAAATGATGTAAGTTTTTTAATACTCATCTTGTTCTCAAAGAAAAAGTAAGTGCTCTGGTATATAGAATTTATAATAGAGATCATATATATATCAGCTACCCCTTTCAACTCATTTGTAAACCATACCACAGATTATAATTACTTAACAAGATGCAAAGATTATAATAAATTTAGTGTGCACTTGTACTAGATATAAAATACAACATAGTTGTTAAATAGATGGATCATAAATTGATAAGGACTTGTGAAAATATTTGTTACTGAAAATACATCATTCGCATCCACAAATAATGCTTCTATGAGAAGTAATACAAGACTGGAAGATGACCTTGTTATGAGGTGTTACATAACATAGTGGCCTTTATTAGATTAGGATTCTATCCGTAATTTACTGAAGGGTTACTTGTTACCTGGGTGAGCAATTTCAGCCCTTCAAATTATGAACCTCATCCTAAATCTATGCCTATCCAGTTGATGGTAGAGCAATTCTTGTTGAAGTCCAAATATACACTCAGCTGAAGGCACATTATTTGAATGAACTATATGGGGTATAACTGGCAGAGATTCAGAAGAATCAATTGCTCTGATTTCACTACTCAGTAAATGGACCGAAGCTGATGGTCTAAATTGAAAGTAATAGTTGGAATGTTCTACAACGGCTCTGCTCCAGAGCATGTAAGACCACTTCACTGAACAGTTTAAGCACCAACCAATTACATCTCAAAATTCAGTTAATATCTTCCTGAACTATCTCTGCACTTTATATAACACATTTCCACAACATAAATACATTGAGTTACACTTTGTGTAGCTAATTGAACCATTGTTATTAATACTTTGTCAAAAATGCTATAATGATTGGAAAAAAATGCTTCTAGCAAAAACAATTACTATACTAATTATAGCCTGGTATAATAACAATCTCTTCCACTTTACATCTTTATGTTTAGACTCCCAATTGTCCTATATGTTTACCACTCTAATGTTAGCTGATGTACATCAACAAATGTGGAAGCAACAAGGACACTTCCTTGTATAGTTTTATTTTAATATATAGTTACTGATGTATGTAATGTAACCATGAATTTCAGTTTGACTAATTTGATAAATAAAAGTTAAATGACCCATGGTTTATATTTAGTAAACATTTCTCTTTCAATTTACATGTGAAATTAATTATGTGGGATTTCTCACAGAGTTGTTTCTTCTTATATCAATAATTGTGTGGAGACTTTTTTTGTACAATGTATACACATATAGTATAATAAATTTACCCAAATCTAACAAAATCAAGTATTTTTTTTTCACTTTAGTGTTTTGGAAAAAGAGTATATTTTGCAAACAGTGTGCATGTAAGTGGTTGTTTTCATAAATCTATGGTTAAGTTGGTGAGCACCAAATTCAATAAAGAGTGCTTTAAAATCAAGAGATTGTGATACACTTAACTGAAGACAATAAAGTGCATGTGTAAGAAATAATATATAAGCCACACAGATCTAATGCACAATATAATAAATATAAACAATATTGTATTATAATTATGTAATATAATAAATGTCACTGAAATGGCAATCATATTAAATATAATTGTATTAAATTTATGCAATGTTACATGTCAAATTTATCTAATGAAAAATTTCATGTGCCAGGGATCATATATTTCTTGGTCTTCTCTGTATACTCAATGCTTATTTCATGTCTAGGAAGACATCCACTAGGTGTTTTGAATGCTAAATAAAGAAAGAAGACGGAAATAATTTCTGTAATATTTCAAAGACAGAAAAAGTAATATTCAAAAGTTCCACAGGACAAGACTAATCTGATTTATTTAAGCAAGTAGTCTTTGATTACCTAATGTGTAGCCAACTCTTTGCTTGGGAGTGAGACTGTAAAGGTGAATATGAACTAAAGTATCTTCAATTTAGGGGTGCCTGGGTGGCTCAATCAGTTAAGCATCTGCCTTCAGCACTGGTCATGATCCCAGGGTCCTAAGACCCCGCATTCGGTTCCCTACTCAGAGGGGAGTCTGCCTCTCCCTCTGTCTCTGCCCCTCCCCACTCTTAGTGCACTCACTCTCTCTCTCTCTCTCTGTCAAATAAATAAATAAAATCTTAAAAAAATAAAGTGTCTTCAATTTAATAATTAAGAGAAGTATTTATAAAAAATAATTATGGTGAAATTTGCATAGATTTATAATACTCTAACTACTACTTCCAAACATTCTTAAAAGCAGGGTATGTTTGAACAAGACAATATCAAAATTCCTTTTCAACTTAAATTTTATCATTCCTCTAAACATCTGAAATATCTTTTGAAAATGTATGTAATAAGCCTTACACCAAATTTTTTAGGGAAATTTTATGATTTTATAAATAAGCACTTTGGTGGAAATCAAAGAAAATTACAATATCAATGGGCTCTCTAAAGTCATACAATTTCCATGAAGAGTTTGCCAAAATGTTACCTAAGAGATACAGTATTAGCTTAACTGTGGAGATTATTTCATAGTGTATACATATATAAAAGCATCAAATTGTTCACCTTAATTACATATAATTTTTATTTGTCGATTTTACCTCACTAAAACTGAAAAAAATCAAATTAAACCCTTTTATGAACCATTTATACATCTTCTTCCGAAGTCCTCTCTTCATTTTTTTAATTTGGATTGTGGTTTTCTGTTGTTGAATTGTACAAGTCCCTTATATATTCTGGATATTAATCCCTCACAGATATATGATTTGCAAATATTTCTTCCATGTGTATAAGAGATTTTAATTATCTGGGTGCCTGGGTGTCTGCCTTTGCCTCAGGTCTTGATCCCAGGGTCCTGGGGTCAGTCCCATGTCAGGCTACTTGCTCAGTGGGGAGTCTGCTTCTCCCTCTCCCCCTTGCTCATGTTCTGTCTCTTGTTATCTCTCTCTCTCAAATAAATAAATAAAATCTTTTTTTAAAGAGGGATTTTAATTATCAACAAGTTTTAAATAAGTATAATTTTTAACTCTGAGAACACTGAAACTCTCTGCTACTAACACAACACTGAAATTAACAGAAAAATAGTTCTCTCTCAGCTTTCAATGTGTTCAATATCATGTATAAATTAACATTGTTATTGAACAGTGTCTGACACAGACCGTATTCTAAGATGGCCTGTCCAATGACCCCTTTGCTGTGCTCTTAACTAATACCATCTCTTTAAATTTGGGATGGCTTAGTGACATCCTTTTAACTAATAGAATATAACCAGCATAATTAGATACCTCTTCTGTGATTGGGTTACAAAAGATTATAACTTCTGTCTTGTAAGTAAACTCTTTCTATTGTTCTTTCAGTTTGTATGCTTTGATAAAACAGGCTGCTATTTTAGAGACCCATTTGTCAGGGAAATAAAGGCAAAGCAAACTTTGGTTCAATGATGGTTGAATCAAACTCTGGCAACAACCACGTGAACTTAGAATTCTCCAGTTAAGTCTTTAGATGAGAACTCAGTCTGGGTTGGCACCTCAGTTTCATCCTTTTGAGAGATCCTAACGCAGAGATCTCAGCTATGCCCTGTCAAAATTCTTGACCAACAGAGATCGAGAGAACATAAATATGCATTGTCTTAAGCCACTAAGTTTGTGGCAACTTTTTATGCAGCAATAGATAATGCTTTCTCCTAACAGAATTTTCTATATGTGTTGAAATGATCAGGAAATAAGTAAGTCTATGAAAATAACTTTAGAATAGCAGATACTTAGTATAAAATAACACAAATAGCTCTATTTACATATATATTAAAAAACAATCTAGACTAAATGTTTAAAAAAATGGATGTTAAGGAGGATTCTAAAACGCAGCTATAAAGGAAAAAAATAATGTAGAAATGCATGGATGGAAAAGAATAAATAAAAACTCTTTCCAAAAACTATAGAAATAATGTTAGCCAATGATTCATAAAGAAATAGCATATGAATCTCAAAATACACATATTATTGAACTCATTCAATATTAAAGGATTCAAAAAAAAAGTCAGTTTTATTTGATAAAACTCAATGTGGGCAAAGAAACAAGAGAAGAGGTAGTTTCATCTATTACTTTTGGCCTTGGGGAATGAATTGTATAGTAACCACTGTATGTGTTTGTTCTTACCCAGCCTGTAATCTCATTAGAATAGTTATGCACAACCATGTTCCTATTGAGGATAATGGATCAATGTTTTACTTTGGTTTTTTTGTTTGTTTTTTTTTAAAGGAGACCTTACCAATCCATATTCTGGAAGGAACCAATGGAATCTTCTTTCTGGATAATTTGAATTTAGAGTTGCAAGTATGAAATCACAAGGTGAGAGAGTGGCAGATTCAGGAGTAGAAAGAAAATAAATGTAGCAAAGAAAGCTGAAGACACAAAAAAACACAGCAATTGTAATTGTTCTCCAGTGGTATCTGCTCTGAATAAGGAGGAGAAGAGCCTACAAGGTGAAAGAATCATATCTAGAACCATGATATGAGTGAGGGAAAGAAAACTCCAGAAGCGAGACTTCCCTGATGAATTTCCCTTGGACATGGGCCAGGTTACTGCTCATAAATTAACCTCTATTTCTTTTTTCTAAGTATCCTTTTTTTAAAAAAATATTTTTTAACTTGATGGATTCTCATCTTTAACACATTAATCTTAATTGATATTTCCTTAGGAGTCAAAATCCTTTTCTAGGAATCAGTCTTTGAGACAAAAATCTATTTGGTAATACATGATGAATCAAAGCACTTGGAACAAACTAAATTGCAACCAGATTGGGTAGTTAAACACACTGAAATATTTTCAGTGAGGGTATAACATGATGCTTCATGAGATTACTATTTATCATGGGCATGATAAGTGATTGAAACAAAATATAAAAGAAATGAAAAATATTGAGAGAGCAGGAAAGATTTAAAGTTTAAAAAATAAAGGTAAGAATTTGAATACTAAATGTTTAGGTACCATACATAATATTCTTCTATTATTATAGAAGAATTATTTTATTTTATTTTCAAACTCATATGAGCCCTAGAATGTACTAAAGGGTCTTCAACTTTATGTAAGAAGATATTTCTTTTTTTTTTTTTTTTTTTAGATTTTATTTATTTATTTGAGAGAATGAGATAGAGAGTACATGAGAGGAGGGAGGGTCAGAGGGAGAAGCAGACTCCCCGCCGAGCAGGGAGCCCGATGAGGGACTCGATGCAGGGACTCCAGGATCATGACCTGAGCCGAAGGCAGTCGCTTAACCAACTGAGCCACCCAGGCGCCCAAGAAGATATTTCTTTACGTTGGATATAACAGTTTGCAAGGGGAGGGGGATTTAAGTTTTGAATGAAAGGAAGATTTTCATCATTCCTTGACTGGTCATCTGCATTTGTAGATAATTTAGTTGCAACATTATTCTCCTTATATCATAAATATTATATATAATTTATGTATATAATATGTATACACATATATATGACTTAAATGAATAAAACATTTAGTGTGCAAGTTAGAATGATGTGATCCATCTTCTTTGACTGTTGAATAAAATATATATATTTATCTGTATAAGTTTTATATTTATATTTCATTCAATGGTCAAAGAAGGTGGACTATCTTATTCAGACTCTGAAGCACTAAATAGAAACATGTCTCATTCATTCAACTCAGCCTTTTGTTCCACATCACAGTGACTCATGCTTGTGTTTTCTATTATTTGGTTTATGTCCAAGATATGAAAGTTGCTTAGTGTGCTCATACATGGGCCTTCATCTGAGTTTTGCTATGATTTTGCTCCCCCACAGCTCCATCTGTTACTGCCAAATAATTATTCTCTAAATATATATATATATATATATATATATATATATATAATTACACATTTCATTTCTAGTTTCAAACATGCCAGTTGCTAGCTGAGTGACGTTTGTGTCACTTCTTAAGCTTTTTGGAAAGACATTTGTTTGTCATTGTTTTGTTTTGTTTTAATTCCTTAAAATAAGAACTCTAGGATAAGTTGATGAGCTTTCATGCCAAAAGCAAATCAATATGACCAGACATGGCACATATATCTTATACATGTGCTTTGTTTATAGAAGTAATGGTCTCTAATCTCTACATAATCATTTTAGAAAACACTTATGATTTATGTAATACAAGAATTGTGAAACTGATTATTTAAGAAAATCAAGTGTCAAAATATTCTCACATGGATTAAAGACTAAATTTCAAATATGCATTAACGATCTCTATTGAAGATACACCAAGTCATCTTTGAGATATCTTCAGTCAGCCATGAGCAAAGATGAAATTGGCCGAATTTAATTTTGTCAATATGATCAAAAAACTCTTATGTAACTCAAACTAAATAATTAGCATGTAACACACCAAAGCATATAAGATAGAAACCACCTGATACAGTCAGCTAGTTTTCCATAATGCAATAATGCAACCACAAAAATAATGAGGTGGCTCAGTTGGTTAAACATCTGCCTTCAGTTCAGGTCATGATCCCAGGGTCCTTAGGATTAAGTCTAGAATTGGGCTCCTTGCTCAGTGGGGAGCCTTCTTCTCCTTCTGCCTGCCACTCCCCATACTTGTGCTCACAATCTCTCTCTCTTTACACATAAATAAATAAAATCTTTTAAAAAAATACTTTTTCCTGTCTAGAACCTGAAGTAACTTTCAAATATTAATTTAGAATTCAAACAATATAATTTCCCATTTAGAATAATTTTATAAAGAAGAAAGAAAAAATATGCTTTAAACATTTCAAGATCAATACATTTACAACTATAATTATAAGCTAAGTAAACTATTAAGTCAAATTATTTTCTGAAATAAATTGGTATAATTTAGATGATTTATTAGCATAATCAATGTGGCCTGTGGATCAAGACCTAATGGTGATACGATTCAAAGCATATAGTAACTCTTACATAAATATTCTTCCCAAACTCCTATTTCCATGAAGTGTCATAAATTAAATATTTAAGGAGAAATAGACATAAATGCAGAATATTATGAATATTTCAGATTGTCATTAATCTTGTGAATAAAAAGAATGCTAGAAAAGAACTTATATAGCCACTGATTTTGATTTCAAATAGCATTCATTATAAAGCATTGGGATTGTTTAAATCGACAAATATCAGTTGTCAAAGACCTCCAACCAAAGGCTACCAGGAACACACCTATAGTCAGAGTTCGATTTATTACTGTTTGCAGGAAAGGAAAATACACAGCATAGAGATCCAGTGGGGCCTTTCAGTAAGAGGATGTTAGAAAAGCCTATTATATGATTTGAACTTTGGGTAATTCTTGGGAAGGTCCGAGGAAGGCAGGCTTTGCTCATGATTGGATGTCATCAGGAAAAGGGACAATTTTAAGATTGAGTATCTCAGTAAATATTAGCTATAGGAAGGATGAACTAGTAAAGAAGTAGCTTTCATTTATTTTAGCAGAAAGGGAAGTTTGATACCTCATGGGTTGCACAGTGACCTTGTTTTGTCTAACTTTATCATTCACTCAAAGTTGACCTGATATTGGTATGTTCTGTGAGATTGTTTATGTTCACCAGAATAATGACATGGCCTAGCTGTGAACCTCACACCAGTTTGTAATAACACTGAACCTTACCCTATAAACAAGTCTAAGCGTCAAACCAGTTACGGAATGTTAGGGGGCTGTTTGCTTTATCAGAATTCATTACAGCAGCTATCAGCTATTTAATTCAAAACACAAGGTTTTGTAACATTATTTAGCAACAGTTCTGGAAACAATGCCAATTCTGTTGGATAATTCAGATGACTACATTAAGTCTCAAAGAGTTTAAGGGGATAGCTAACGAATCATTACTGATTCTGGAAAGGATCAGGAAGCAAACCCATATCTTTTGACACAAGTATGGTGTGATTTCTTCCATACAACATTACTCTTTCAGATGACATATTATACAAAGTTTTTTTCTAGCTTTATTGACGTATAATTGAAAATAAAAAGCATATATCTAATGTGTACAAATTGACATTTTTATATATGTATACAATGTAAAATAATCACCAATATCAAGCTCATTAACATATCCATCATCTTACATAGTTAAAATTTGCTTTTTGGGGTGGGGGTGGGGATAAGAACCCTTAAAATCTTCCCTTTTAGCAAATTTCAAATATACAATCCAGTATGGTTAATTATAGTCACATTGTTGTGACTCTAGATCCCTAGAACTTATTTATCTTCCATAACCGAAACATCGTACACTTTAACCAACAACTCCCCATATCCCCCTCCCCTCTATGGCTGGCAATACCATTCTAATCTCATCCTATCTTCCCTCCATATTAGACCCCATGGAGTGTCATTCTAATACAATGGTATCTAGCACGTTCTAATAATACTTTCTTTTGTAACTCCTTGTCCTTTCTGATCTTAGACCTAGTTTCCTGGCCAATGTCAAATTGTGGTGAATTCAACTACTCAAAATCTGCACCTCCATACCCACGCACCTCCATGAGACTGGAATAAACAACTGCGACAGGTCAATTAACTTCACTGCATCATGATCCCTAATAAAAATGGGCCCTAATGCTGCCTGGGGATTCTCACATGTTCGGTGTTTAGGATGCTTTCCTACTTTCAGAGAAGGTATATAATTGTTCTAGTGATAAAATTAGCATCTTGTCCTAACCCAGTATGAGTAAGTGTGCACAATGTGGCCAATGTGTGTGGCAGAGAGAATAACCTTTTATATCTTGATATAAACTGAAAATGAAAAAGGCTGCTCTGACTAGCACTGACCCTCAAAATAGGTGATAAGAGTTTCTGCCTTTTTCCAGAAGTTACACAGACCAGACCCTAGTAAAACACCTTAATCTCTGATTTTTGCAAAAGTGATGACTGTATGCAGTAAAAAAAAAGTGATGTGATGTCCCTAAAATTAGGACGATTATGAGAGAGATCTGGTGTTGTTTTCCACCACGAACAAACTAGCTATGTGGCAGATGCTTTTGATGCATGTGTCTTTTTTCCTTGGCCTGCTGCTGAATGCATCTGCATCTGTGCATGCTGTCGGCATCATACTCATGTACTCACCTCAGACATTTGTAATTCTTTCTGCTTTGGGAATTCCCCATACTAGTTCAGCTCACAGGAGCCACAGTCCCAAATGAACACTTTTGAGGGTATCTCTCAACGAGTTCAGTGTATGAGCAAAGATATAAATATTCTAGTCTTCCAATCTTTGGACTAATAACTTCAACAAACTTCTTAAGCTTTTGGCAATTCCCAGTAGCATCAGCTTTTATTACATAGAGCGACATCCTCAATATATTACCCAATATTTGCCTTTTTCTTAGTCTTTATGTCTGTGGACAGATTTGTTTGGTATGTTTTTTTTTAAAAGAGTTCCATTGGAATAAATTATTTACAGGATCTCAAAACACTTCCCTACAACTTACTAGTTAATGACACAGAGCAAAATGATAGATTCACATTGGAGAGAGATTTACTGGTGCGCACACTTTATGCAAGTGATCGGCATGGGCATCACCACTGTTGGCATGAGGAGATATCAGGTGCCTCCTGTTATAATGCACCAAGAAGGAAACAACGTATTTCCTGGGGTGTTCCAGTCAAAGCTGCATAAGCTAAATCTGATCATGGCTAAAATAAGGAAAACTAAAATATTTAGACACATTTGACAGAATGATGGCCTGTACTTTTCCATACTCCAGTACTACAAAATGTCAAAGTGAAAAAAACAAAGTTTAGAAAGCTTTGCAAATTAAAGGATACTACAGAGATATGACAACTAAATGAATGCATGACCCCAATGATACTTAACTTGGGAAAAGTAAACAGCTAGAAGGATACTTTTGGAACAGTTGACAAAATCTGAATACGGATGTGGATTAAATACCAGCCAAGATAACATTAGATCAGTCCAAACACAGCCAACCCCTCAGCATATGAAAGAACCAAGCCAAGATGAAATCACCCAGCCAAATCCCAAGCACTTGGTAAATATATCATATGCCTCTGAGTTTGTGGGTTTTTTAAATTTCTCTATTTTTTTTTATTTTTTAGTATTGTCATGGTGACAACAAATTAATGCATTAGCATTGCTAATAAATATAAGGGGAAATAAACCATTAACCTAGTCTAGCCCTGAATTTAACAGTGTTTATTTCTTAAAATGGAAAAGAAGCACTCATTAAGTTGTATCTTTCTCCAGCTGACTTCAGGTGAAAAGAATTCTTGAACTATTAACATAGATTATAAATCAACTTCAATGGAAAAGAAACAATAATGACATATATCATTTGACCTTATTAACAAAATACATTTTTAAACGATTATATATTATACAAAGTGCATTTGGTTGGTGTACTTGCATTTTCATAGGTTCAGTAAACATATGTCAGTTCCATTTCTGGTTCAGAGACAGAAGAAAAATCACAAGGGACCATTGCTCTCATTCAAATGACCAAAATATATGGCTGGAGTAATCTAAAATTAAATAAAATAAATAAAAAATAAATATCTAATAAATAAAAAAATAAATATCTAATTAAATAAATAAAATAAAAAATCTCAGAGAGCTAAAATACAATCTAAATAAACTAACTTTCAGAAAATGACAACTCTTTCATGGAAGTAAAGAGACCCAAGGCATCTTTTATTCCTGAAAATAAAAATTATGTTAGGAGAAGGAATTTTATCTTATACAGTAAAATGGAATCCAAAAGAAGGGATAGTAGAAAACAAATATAAGATGAGAGACTTGAACCCAGTCATGTAAATAATAACTAACCTCTCTTGGCTTCCATGAAACCTCATTGTCCTGGTGAAAACTATCTTTAAATTATCTTACCTACAGATAAGAATGGTAACATCATACTAAGAAAGTATGTCTAACCCTGTAAGTAAACTGCTGGCCCTTCTACACTGGAAGTGACCCAATTTAGTTAACTCACCATCAAATTGGTAGTTCATCTACTAGAGGAGTGATTGCATTTTGTGGGCTGTTTTTGATTTGGTCATTGGCAGGTTGAACCACTCACAATGGCAGCACCTCAGTCATTCTTGGTAAATGAGCATCAGAGTTTTGGGGCTCATACCTAGCCTTCATGTTTGCCACCACGTTCATCAGTCCAGCACCGGGCTGGCTCATGTAATTGGATGCATCAATGTCTTTACTTGATTTATTTTTAGTACCTCTGCTGTGTGGATTCTTTCTGGGGGTGTTAACATATGATGCAGAGATCTTTAGACTTTTTTTCTCCACTCCCATATATCTATCCACATGCCTGGAACTCACATATCTTTGTCCTCCATTTGCCTCACGTGTTCTGCACCAGCTGGCCAGATCATTTCCCACTACCCATAAATCTGTATATATTTTAATATCAAGGCATATCTTTATCCACACAAAAAGCATGCCATTATATCAAATGATTTGATATTATATCTTTAATATCAAGCCATATCTTTTTTTTTTTTAAAGATTTTATTTATTTATTTGAGACAGAGAGAATGAGATACAGAGAGCATGAGAGGGAGGAGGGTCAGAGGGAGAAACAGACTCCCTGCCGACCAGGGAGCCCGATGCGGGACTCGATCCCGGGACTCCAGGATCATGACCTGAGCCGAAGGCAGTCGCTTAACCAACTGAGCCACCCAGGCGCCCCAATATCAAGCCATATCTTTATCCACAAAGTGACTGCTCTCAGTTCTGCTAATAGAGTCGATTTTCCCTCTCCACTGTCTTTCAAGGTCACTCATGAGTGCAGGTATAGTATATCTGTCATTCATTTTTAACTTGCAGCCAGATATTGAAGAGACATTTTTTTTTTTAAAGATTTATTTATTTATTTGAGAGAGTGAGAATGAGAGAGAGAGAGCACATGAGAGGGGGGAGGGTCAGAGGGAGAAGCAGGCTCACTGCTGAGCAGGGAGCCCGATGCGGGACTCGATCCAGGGACTCCAGGATCATGACCTGAGCCGAAGGCAGTCGCTTAACCAACTGAGCCACCCAGGCGCCCTTGAAGAGACATTTTTAAATTAATGTGTCTCATACTTCATGATTTTACAATGTCCCTCATACAAATATTGCGTGTCCTGGAAGACCATCAGTAGTACCACCATGGAGGTCATGTGGATTTGGATTGTCTTCCCAAAGACCTTGCTTGTGATATACTTGATTCCTGATGTAACAGTCCCACCAAGTGATAGAGAGTTGCTATACATGTCTGAATGAATGACTTTATGGAACTAAGAGGAATCTGCTCATGATAGGCAATTCTAGTCACTTGGTGATCTGAGGTTAAATGTTCTGTCTCTACTAGGGCCCCTTCGCAAGCTAAGATTTGTCAACAGGCATACTATTCTCCCCTGCAGAGGCATCACATTCTTCCAGGGAAACAAGAGAAAGAGTTGGGATTCACTCCTTCATTTGTCCAAATGCCATATGTCCAATATTCCCACTGATACCTCCGACATCATAGATGGTAATTTGTATGATCCGGTGGCAAGGCTGCTTGCATTGCAGCCTGCATCTTCTGCAGAGTGCTTTGCTCCTCTGGGATGCACTCAAAGCTGGGGGCTTTTTGAGTCACTTTGCTAACAACTGATTCCTAGCTGCAGATTATGCTGTCTTCTGGAACTTGAAGAGGCCTACCGGACATTGTGCTGCCTTCTTTGTGGTAGGCATTATATGATACAAGATTATTATGATATTATATATTATAAGACACATACAGCACCCCTGGTAGATCCAGTCGAGTATGCACACTTTCCTATGGTTTGTTTGTTTAATCTTTTACTTCAGTCTGCCATGATAATTTGAGCATTTCAACTTCACTCAGCATGGCCATCATTTTTTCCATGATTCTAAGAATCAACCAGATAGTGAGATTGCACCATTAAGTGGGGACCTTGCCAAGATATCAAATTCTGTATCTAAAGTGATGCTTATGAGGTATCTGGGTGGCTCTCTGTTAAGCATCCAACTCTTGATTTCAGCTCATGTAATGATCTCAGAGTTGTGAGACTGAGCCCCATACCAGGGTCTGCACTGGTCATGCAGCCTGCTTAAAATTCTCTCTCTCCCTCTACCTATTCCCTCCACCCCCTCTCGTGTGCATGCTCTGTCTCTCTGTCTCTCTCTAAAGTAAATAAATAAATAAATAAATAGATAGATAGATAGATAGATAGATAGATAGATAGATAGATAAAATAAAAAAATAAATGAAATAAAAAAGTGATGCTTCTAATCAATAAACTCATTCCTATCAAATTTTATGTTCAAATTCTGATCCTCTTGATAAGGAAAAAAAAAAAAATCTTTAAACTTTAGTCCAGCACATTTTTTCCTGGTTCTTGTCCTTACATATTGATTAGGTCATGCAGCTACTATGGATAAACACTCTCTTCCTGGTTGAATTATGGTGTAAATCAATTCTAGGTTTAAAGCTAATGGATAGGAACAGATAGGGAAACCTTTTGTCTGTGGGGAAGAGTATTGTTTTCCAGTACTGGGGATGTTCCAGCACTTTGAAGAAGTAAGCCATTTTAACAGACATAAAGGTTTAGAATGAGGAATCCAAAATTTTGTGGTTCTCTGCCGGAGTTCTCCAACCCATATGTCAGGTTATCTTCTTATGTTTTCCAAGCTTTCACACAAAAGAACTGCCTGGGTTGAATTTTCAATGACTTTTGGACACTGATTATTAGGTCTTCGATTTGGTCTGTTGCTTTCTTTATCCCACTGCAGCCAGGGATGAGAGATTTTGTTTTATGCAACCAACTCACCACTGGTGGTGTGGTCCTCATTGCCAGCAGGATGGTAAAAAATCTAATTCTAAAACCCCTCTCATCACCTTTTTGCTCAGACCATTCCAAATAAGAGCTGTCATAGAATGGGCTCTACAGAAGAAGACATGGAGATTGAGTTTGTTGTACAAGATTTGTATTGGGTACCAATACCTGTAGAGGGAGAAGGAGGATTAACATTGTGCAGAACATTGTAAGCCCCATAAAGCATGAGCCAGACTAATGAGAGTCTGGAGTTAGTGTCATTAGTTATAATTCCTCAAGTCAGGCTGAAATGGTCAGGACTTTTTACCTCTGTCTTACTCACTTGAGGCTTTGAGGCTAGTCCGAACAAGACCATGATCTAGGGCAAAGTTCTTTATGCAGCTGAAGCAAGCCTTGAAGTCCTGACCTCAAAGGGGGATCTCTGTGGTACATCTTAGTGTTTGCTACATGTTCCCCTCACATATGATTAAGAAGAAATGTCTCAAACAGATGACTCAACCTGCATTTATACAGAAGATCTGCAATGCACGTTATACAAAAAGAAAAAAAAAATTAATACCATTCCTTATAGAAAGTTGCCCTAGTGACCTTTCTAGTCTGTGTGAGTCACCATTCAAAGAGAACCAGTCACAAAGGTAAAAGAAAAACACATTTTCTCCAGAGCACAACATGAATAAATAAAAACATACCTTGAATAGAGTGAAAGTGAATATAGTAGCTGAGAAGAAAGGTAATGAATGGTCTTCCATTAGATTTATATTTAACTGGAATTCACTAGTGAAGCCATGACTTTTACAGAACAGTTTCAGCCAGGAAGTTGGGTTACAATACTAATTTACATTCAGCAATTTTTGGAATAGTCTTAATACTGAAGACAAATCTTTCCCTTCCAAAGATTTCAAAACTATATAGCAATATTTATTTGATAACGTATCTTAGCAAGTGGCAGTGAATTTAGAGCCACACTAAATGTCAGCTTTAGTTCAGGTAATAAGAACATAGTGAAGATAATAGAAACATCATACTAATGGGAAGAAAAGATACATAGTTGTTGCAATTTTAAATGTCTTTTGAAAAATGGAATCTGCTTCTCTTTTCTCTATATATTCAAGCTCATAAATAAGTAGGGCAAATGATAGTGTATAAATATCCCTGAATGTAGAATGTTTCTACCATCTTGGTTTTTGCAAGGGGTAGCCATGATACGGTTGTTTATTTTTCCATTGTATAAAGCCAATTAATTAATGCAGATGATCATCTCAATTACCAGGTGAATCTGGGATGAACTATGTGTGACAAATCTTAATTGAATTCTAATTATTGTTCATCTTATGGATTTATCTACTTGGTTACATAGAAGGGTGAAATTTCTTTCTTTGCAATTTCTTAGAGTATTACCTGTAATATGAATCACATTCTGGTTTAATGCTTATTCAATAATAAAGCCAGTTTCTTTCTCTGCTATTTTGGTGGACAGGTTTTCTAGGTTGTGAGAAGTTTTTCTTTTTAATTATATTTCCCCAGTGTTCATTTGCAGCTGGATTTGGTGGTTATATTTCAGCCATCACTTTACTCTTTTATCAGATTTGCACTTCTGACAATTCTATCAATATCTCATTGATGTATTTGGATGCAAGCTAGACATGCTTCCCTCTCTCTAGATCCCTCTTCTTCTCCTTCTCTCTCATACACACACACACACACACACACACACACACATTGACAATGGCTTACACAGCAAAGGCATTTAATTGTCATATGTAAAGATAAATCTGGAGAAAGGCTTCTCTAGATACCACTTAAGTACTCATCAAAGTTGGAAACTAAGCAGACTTCTTTGTGCATCCATCTGTTGTAACAAGGCTGTCAATGCTCCAGACATCACTTCTTAACACAAGAGTCTCTAAAATAGGAAGAAAGGAAGCAGTGTCACCAAGAGGCTCTTCCCTTGTGCAGCTCATCACTCTTATAGAGAATGATTTTGTAGTAACTAGATCCTAGTGGAACTCATGGTAGCTTTAATGGCTTACCTCCATATAATCTGTCACAAACTAGATCAACTAATACTGGTTGAAATCCAGTAAATTCAGATTATCCCTTGGAGCTGGGAGAGACATTCTGGAATCTGCTGCCATTTTGATATGTGAACATATGGCAGGTCTGGTTCACAAGGAAGAATGATGATGTGCTGAGGATTGTTTGCCACAGCACGTTGGAAAATGGTCTTTCCTGGCATTCCCCAACAATCCCCATTCACACTGAAATCTTTTGACTCATTCTTTCAAATTTTCTTAAGGACTGCCAATGTTCTCCCAGTTCTTTTCTCTCATATTTGTATATATTTCATCCATATACTGATGGCTCCTGAAAATCGATCATATGCCTAAATCTTTGTCTTGAGACACAGATCTTTATGTTCCGTTGCTTACTGAACAAGTCCTTCTGTTTTGTTTGTTTTTTTTTTAAAGATTTTATTTATTTATTTGAGAGAAAGAATGAGAGAGAGAGAGAGAGCACACGGGAGGGGGGAGAGTTGGAGGGAGAAGCAGACTCCCCTTCGAGCAGGGAGCCCGATGCAGGACTCGATCCTGGGACTCCAGGATCATGACCTGAGCGGAAGGCAGTCGTCCAACCAACTGAGCCACTCAGGCGCCCTGAACAAGTCCTTCTGTGTTTTAACTACATCATGCATTTCCAATACTCCAAAATAAACCTAAACTCTTCAGCTTAACAATATAGGTAACTGATAATCAGACTTTATTTTTTTTTAAGATTTTATTTATTTATTTGAGAGAGAGCAAGAGCGAGAGAGAGCATGAGCGGGATGAAGGGCTGAGGGAGAAGCAGACTCCCCACTGAGCAGGGAGCCTGATGCAGGGCTTGATCTCAGGACTCCGGGATCATGACCCAAGCTGAAGGCAGAAGCTTAACTGACTGAGCCACCCAGGCACCCCTGATAATCAGACTTTTTCCCACCTCTTCAGTCACTTCTCCTGTAGCTACCTCCCATTTGTCCTGGTCACACACTTTTGTCCGTTCATACTCAATTCCTTATAGTTCTCTAAGCAACCTTGGCAAGCTCTTTCTAATCTCTGAACTTTTAACAGACTCTACTTGGGAGTAAAGTGTTCTTATCAAACTAATCCTGATTGATCTTTCAGCAGGTAAAGTGTGTCTCCTCCCTTTCCCCATCTCCGCAGCTCAGGAAGCCTCCCATGTTTCCTTCTCCCTGGCTGATGTGTGTTCCCTTTGTGCTTTCTTAATATTTTGTTCTTTAAACTTTTTTTAGTTTATATCACAGTGTGTTGCAATTTTTTTATTTGTCTCCTCCATTAGGCAGTAAGATTTGAATGATTTAGTCAAGCCATTAATCTCTTAGAACCCGTTTTAGCCTTAGCATTTAGTAACTTATCTTTTGAATTTAAGAGGGTAGTACACAAATGTTTGTAATTTCCTTGTCAACGTGATATAAATAATATATGTACATTTTTAAATAAGATGTTGTATAATACCTGTTTTGATTTACATTAATAAATGGTAAGCATAAAATAAATTTAAATTAAAATCATTTTAATGGTGTGTTAATTCCTATAGTATGAGAGAGGTTTAAATAATATCAAATTGGTATTTATGAGGAGGTAGACCTCCCAATCAGTAGCATAGATGCCTTGACAGTAGCAAATGAGGCAGATTATGAAAGTGAGTATGGCTCATCTAAGATAAAGTAAAATGATTCAGCTGTTTGTCACAGAGCAATTGCCAGGCAAGCCACTGGAGTACTTTCCTCAGGCAAGTACTTAATAAAAAATGTACAAATGAGTTGATCCAATTTGTGTTCTACATGCAACTGCAAAGTGTGTAGGCAAATGCTATAAAACATCAACATTAATGAGAAGCCCAAAAAGCTATATTCTCACTAAGAACAGGCGAAATATAAATTCTATTTCTAGCATCATGAAGTAGGAAAAAAGTTTTCTATCCCCATTGAACAAGCATTGTGGAACTTTAAATATAAAGATTTTCTTTACATATACATGTATGTATTTTTACAAATATATATGTAAAGTTTCTTCATTATAAACAAATAAATGTCCAGTAAGGAAACACAAATGTATATTTGTATATGGTTATGAAGCAGGAGAGCAAGGTTCTTGTTTGTATTACAGAGTCCAAGAATGAATCTCTTGGACAAAGGAGAATGAGTAGAGTGATAGAAATTAAGTGAAGATACAGAAAAAGCTCTCAAGAGTGAGAAGGGTCCCAACAGGGTTGCCACCGAGGACCTTTAGGGTTGGTCTTTTATAGAAAGCTAACCTGGGAACTTAAATCCTTTTAACATCTCTATTGATATCACCATTGAGCAAGGACTAGTGATAACACCTTCAATGGCTTACTTCCTTTTTAGGGTCTGGTTATTCTTTGTCAGTCATAGGTGATTATTAGAAAAAAATACCTCCTACAGGGCCAGGGCAGGGTGGTCCATTTGTTCCCTTATCTCTGGTTTCCCCCACACCTCCACATTTTTTCGGATTTTTGTGAGCATGATCACATAGCCCCTTATCTATCTCTCCCTACCTAGCCCCACCTGTCCCTCACTCAGTTTGAGTAAGGACTGGTGATAACATCTTTAATGTCTTACTTCTTTTTAGGGTTTGGTTATTCTTTGGTCACAGGTGACTGTCATAAAAAAAGACCCCACCACTGACAGCTAGGGCAGGGTGGTCTGGTTTGTTCCCTTATCTCTGGTTTCCTTAACACCTCTGCATTTTTGGAATTTCTGTAAACATGACCACGTATCCCCCTACACCTCTCCCTACTTATCCCTGCCTGTCCCTTACTCAGTTATAGGTTAGGTTAGTTATAGGTTATCAAAAATCCTAACTGACCTGACTAAAACTCTTCTTGTTTATTGTTTACTATCATAGAAATAAAGCTATATACTGTACAATTCAAGGTCAGTCCTCCTGAAGTAGTAGAAGATTCTTAGTTATAAATGAAAACCAACTGGGCAAATAGTGCTATATATATATGTGTGTATATATATATATATATATATATATATATATATATAGCCCAGTTTTTGAGGTCTTCCTTCCAAGATTCACTTCTTTTTAATATGGTGTATTCCCAGGTTTACCAAAGTGTGTTTGAAAGAGACTGGCCATACTGGATTTTAACAGATTTGTGTAGGGAAAAAAATGAGGTAGGTGGTCAAATAAAACTGAGAAACTATGAGTTAAACCAATGCTACCTTTTCTCCTTTCCTGTATTTCTCACTGCCTTTGGTATGAAAGTGTTTCTTTGTGATGTGGTTTTGAAATATAAGTGAGGTTCAGTGGGGTGGAGTCCAGAGCCGGTGACTGAGAAAGAATTCTTGAGATGTCTCTGGTGCAAAATGGTGGTTTTATTAAAGCACAGGGACAGGACCCATGGGTAGAAAGAGCTGCAGCACCAGGGTTGTGAGGGGTGGCTGACTATATACTTGAGAGTTGGGGGAGGTAAGGGAAAGGGAGCTTTAAAAAGGATTTTCATATGTTAAAGAAGACCCTCAGGATACTGGAGGCCTGGTTATTTCAAGCTAAGGTTGAAATATGAAAAATGTTAAAGGGAAGGCTTTAACGTTAAGATAGTTGGGAGATTCCTGAAAGAATGTCACACATATCCCACCCAAAAGTGGGGGGTTGGGGGAGGTTGCAGGGTGTCAGCTTATGCTTTGTCTTCAGCCAGCCTTCTGCTCCCTCATCATTTGTATTACCCAAGAGGGATTGAAGTTTGTAGAACTATTATAATTCTGCTTCTTAACCTTGTTGTGATTCTGGTTCTGAAACCTTGTTTTGGGAAATAATGGTGTGGTAAACTGAGCATGGTTTAAAACAGATGAAGTCCATGACTTACAAAGAACATAGCAGGAGGAAAAGTTACTTATGTTTGTCAATTGTTAGTTTTGTCATCTGTAAGAATCTTGCAATGAGACAATGACTTCATGCTCTGTAACCTTAGACTCCAAACGATAATAATGATAACAATAATTGAGCAAGGACTCCAACTGCCTCCATTTTGACCTCATTCTGTACTTTCTAATTGATTAAATTCCTTCTAGCTTATCTCTTAACTCAGGCAGAAGACCCTGTGGGCAAAGCACCCCATAATGGGAATGCAAACTACCCCCTCAAGCAATAGGACTGCCTGATGCTTGCAAGAACCCACATGATTGACCCCAAGACAATGACTGACCTGATCTTTACTTCCCATCTGCCTTTACCCACCAACATTTGTCCCTCATTTTCCTTATATAAACCGGCACTCTGGAGACAATCTTTGAGACATCACTCCACTGTCTTCTTGGTGTTGGCCTTACTGAAATAAATCCCTTTCTTGTTTCTCGAAACATCTTTGGGTTTTGTCAGCTGCCAGTGGCCGAACGTGGTCTGTCTGGGACCCCGGAGCCAGGTACTCTTGTACCTGTGTCCCTGGTACATAATATAATACTGTTTCAACATAATATATACTTTGAAAGTCAAAATGAAATAGTAATCCCAGGGCAGTTAGTGGGCTGATCATTATCCCAGCAACTCAATCTGTGTTGTTTAAAATATTACTTTTCCTTCCATCTTTCATTTTTAAACATTTTCCTCTTGATGTGAGTTGTCTTTTCCAAAGTGACTAGATCATTTCAGGCAAAGGAACAATCAAGGCTAACTTTGCTTCAGGCTATTTGCAGTTGATGTCACTTGATTTAAACCACAAAGGCATTTCAAAGAGAAAACATTTTCATCTTCTAATATGTGGCCCAGGAGATAGGAAATGAGGCATCCCCAGGGAAACACCTTTCAGTTATGTCAACTTGACAAGTTGCATCTGCTTTTCAAATGAACAAAGAAAAGGATTTGGAAGTGACAGTCTAAACACCCTGTTTCCTTAAACTTTTTTACCTTCAACACTATGTAAATGAATCAACCCTGCTCTTCAAAAGGCTATTAAAGGCTATTAGCTCCCTCACTATCACTTTGGCAAGGTGAAAATAAAATGTTTTATGACTTCTGTAGCTAAGACTCATGCTTAAGTTCCCAGTAATGTAATGTAAGAACTATTTTGCGAATGGTCTTTCTCCTCATTGCTTCACATCTGCCTTGTGCTCAACATAATCAGCAAGATCAGCATGTTTAGAGCAAAAAAAAAAAAAAGTTAACTAAAAATTATTGCTACTACTTCAAGCAAAAATTCACATATTTACCAAGTCACTCTTCCCTTTGTCTTGACATACAATCCTGTGTACAAGGCAATTATGAAAATACCATACTTTTTCTAAAAAGAACAATTATTTTGAAATTTCTTCAAATACATTTTTTGGTAATTATCCTTTTCTCATGTAACCTAAAACATTTATTTAATCAATCACTTTTATTTAAAGAAAAATGAATAACTAGCATATGCCTCTGAAACATTAAAGAAAAAGAAAAGGGATTAAAGCAATGGAATGAAACCTGAGATTCACTTTCAAGGAGCCAACATTCTGGTGAGAATGGGCAAATGTAAACACAAGTAAAATAAAATTTATTGAAGGATTAATTTCTGCAGCAGTTAACTAAGGGTTTATATAAGACATATTATTTTTGGTAGGAAAAAAATATATTTTTGCACGGAAGACAAAAGTGGGTTAGATGTTCTACGTGGGAGGAAGAGAACCTACAAAGTATAAGGGCACAGAGATAAATCATGGCCTTTTTAAGGTGGAAGTAATACCAGATTTAGAGCAGAATAGGAAATAAAGTACCAGAATTCAAAGCCTCCTCCTCTTCTAAATGTATATAAAATTCAATACACACATTTAATTTCTTTATGACAAACTGTTAAGACTTCTGGTCATGAAATAGAGAAAAAAAAATCAGAATCGTTCCATTTACATATTGTGAATCATCTAGAAGAAACTTGAAGGTAGGAAATAAAAACACGAACTTAAATTTTTAATAAAATTAGGAGCCAATAGCATCTTTAGACTGTAAAACACATGTAAAGGCTACCAAAGCAGCAGCAAAACTGCATAGAAGCTCTGTGAGAGGAAGCAGAAAGGACAGGCCACAGATAGTGAGGTCTGCAGGAGATCTGTAGCATTTATTATACACACACACACACATACACACACGCAAGCAAGGAAACAATAAATTTGTAGAGGGCACACTCTGATATGGGCACTGAGACAGCAGCAGAAGCTCTCAAGGGCCAAGAGAGGTTCAGAAACTCAAGGAAGTGAACATAAATGAACATTCTCACAAATAGGAAATACGAGGAGGAGTTAACACGTGACTAGAACAACAGAAACAAGAGGGTTTTGTGTACTGTGACAAGCCGGTAAGGAAAACAACCTTCTTCCCTATATAAACGGAACATATTGTACTTAGCTGTTTCATGGAGAGCCTGTCTCAATCAATAATGAATGATAGAAAGGGAACATTTGTAGCATCTATACAGAAATGAGTCAAGAAAAAATTTGGAATAAAATAGCAAAACCATTTCACGGTGGAGAATATTTTCCAGGAACTTTGCTGCCATGGAGCAAGGAAACACTTAATCATTTTTTTTCTCCATAAATTTAAATACAATCTTTATTGTATTAGGAAAAAAATGATGTCTATGGAAGACAAAACATAGTATTTTTTATAGAAGTCAGGGGGAAATTGTTGAGGAGAACAAGTATTAAAACTATTTTTTTGGAGTGGCTACGTAGATCAGTTGGTTAAATATCCTACCTTCAGTTTCAGCTCAGGTAATGATCTCAGGGTCCTGAGATCAAACCCTGCATCAGGCTCTGCACTCAGCGCAGAGTCTGTTTGTCCCTCTCCCTCTGCTCCTATCCCTACTCTTGCTCTCTCTCTTTCTCTCATAAATAAATTTTAAAAATTTAAAAAAAACTGTATTTTTCCCAGCAAATTATTTTATTGATATTGGACACTGACAAACTGATTCTAAAGTTTATATGGAGAGGAGCAACTGGGTGGCTCAGTTGATTAAGTGTCTGACTCTTGATTTCAGCTCAGGTCATGATCTCAGGGTTGTGAGATCAAGCCCCACCTTAGGCTCCATGCTAGGCATGGAACCTGGTTAGTATTCTCTCTCTCCCTCTGCCCCTCCCTTCCTCTTTCTAAAGACAAACAAAAACAAAAACAAAAACAAAAACTAACAGAAAAAACATTGTAACTTTACATGGAAAGACAAAGGACTCAGAATAGCCAACACAACATTGAAGGAGAAAAACAAAGTTGGAGAGGTGACACTACTTGACTTTTAGACTTATGATAAAGCTATAGTAATCAGGACAGTGTGGTGTTAGCAGAAGAATAAGCATATAGATAAATGGAAAAAAAATAGCCCAGAAATAGACTCATATAAATTTAACCAACTGATACTTGACCAAGGATCAAAGGCAATACAGTGGAAAAAAGATATTCTCTTAAACAAATAGTGCTTGAACAACTGCATATCCACATGGGGAAAAAAAAAAAAAAAGAATCTAGGCCTCAACCTTACACCCTTGACAAAAACAACTAAAAATGGATCATACACAAAATATAAAATGCAAATATAAAATTTCCAGAAGATAGCATAAGAGAAAATCTAGGTGACTCTGGAATGGTGATGACTTTTTAGATAAGATACGGAAGCATAGTACATGTAAGAAATAATTGATGAGCTGAACTCTATTAAAATTCAAAACTACTCAGAGAAAGACAATATCAAGAGAATTAGAAAATAAACCACAGGCCAGGAAAACATCTTTGCAAAAGACATATCTGATGTAATTCAAAATATATGCTATTCAAAATATATGAAAACTCTTAAAACTTAACTTTAAGGAAATGAACAACCCAATTAAAATATAAACAGACCTTAACAGACACTAGAAGAAGATAGAGATGGGAAATAAGCATATGAGAAGATGCTCTATAGCATATGTCAGTGCAGATTAAAATAAGAATACCACTACCTACCAATCACAATGGCTGAAATTCAGACCACTGATACCACCAAATGCTAGTGCAGTGGGAAGCAACAGCAACTCTTGTACGTTGTTGGTGTGATTGCAAAATGGTACAGTCAGTTTGGAAGACAGTTTGATATCTAATTACAAAACTAAAGATACTATACCATGTGACCCAACAATCATGTTCCTAGGTGTTTACCCAAATGAGCTGAAAACTAATGTCCACACCCAAACCTGCACACAGATATTTACAGCAGCTTTCTTAATAAATGCCCAAACTTAGAGGCAACAAAGATGCCCTTCAGTAAATGAACGGATACATAAACTGCGGCACATCCAGACAATGGAGTGCTAAGAAGAAATGAGCTATCAAGCCATGGAGGAACCATAAGTGCATAACTAAATAAAGTTATATCAGGGGAAATTGATTCCGATGAGCAGACTTCAGAATTCTGACATAAATAATATAGCTTAAATATTATTTACTAATTGAGAGGCAAAATAAATGCCTAAAACACTTCATTGTTCCCACAATATTTTTTTGAATAGATGGAAATAATGAAAAATGTAGTATCTTAAAAGAATTGTGTGATAAAGTATAATTATTTGCTACTTAAATTTCATCACTTTAATTTTTACTTGTAAAGTCATTTAAATAAATACTTGAATTTTAATGAAGCCTGGGGAGTAAATTGCTCTTCATCTCCAAGTTATTCTTGCATACCATGTTTGTTAATACACTGCGGTGTCCAATTTGTAACACTAGGGGTTATTGAAACTTCTCTACTTTACTTACCATGAATAATCAACCAGTAACCCAATCCTGATTATAAAAATCTTCCCCATAGTGTGTGTGTGTGTGTGTGTGTTTGTACAGGTGTGTGTCTATCTGTGCATGTATTAATTTTTTTAAATATTGAATAGATTTATAGACTTTTCCCTGTTCTGCCAAGACTGTTGGTTCATTAATTAGGGGCGCCTGGGTGGCTCAGTCGTTAAGCGTCTGCCTTCGGCTCAGGTCATGATTCCAGGTCCTGGGATTGAGCCCCACATAGGGTTCCCTGCTCAGCGGGATGCCTGCTTCTCCCTCTCCCACTCCCCCTGCTTGTGTTCCCTCTGTCGCTGTGTCTCTCTCTGTCAAATAAATAAATAAAATCTTAAAAAAAAAAAATAAATCAATCAATTAAAGAAAAAAGACTGTTGGTTCATTAATTAGTACACCATTGTGTATATTCCATTGCAAACATCTCTCTCCTGTGATGCTTATGAGCTTCTTCTGAGAAGGGACTGGATTTTCATCGCTGTGGGCTTGGCACAGTAGCAGAGTGAGTGGCAGCAAGAGTCTGTTGAATAAATACATTGATATAAGATCTGTCTCATCAACATGCAAATGAATGTACTATGAATATTAGAATAATCATCTTGAAACTTCTTGATTGTGACTCTGCTCTTTCTGTTTTTTTTTTTTTTTATTATTCAGACTAATTCTTCCTTTTCTAACAATGTCACAGAAATTACTACGAGTCTAATCTAAAATGCTTATTTCATATCTGTTATCCAAGAGCAGGAGTACATGAAGGTATGCATTTTTTTTTTAAAGATTTTATGTATTTATTTGAGAGAGAGAATGAGATAGAGAGAGCATGAGAGGGGGGAGGGTCAGAGGGAGAAGCAGACTCCCCGCCGAGCAGGGAGCCCGATGCAGGACTCGATCCCGGGACTCCAGGGTCATGACCTGAGCCGAAGGCAGTCGCTTAACCAACTGAGCCACTCAGGCGCCCTGAAGGTATGCATTTTTAATTACTCTATAATTACATACATTTCATTATTGAGTTCAAACTGAGAAACATGTTTCTTGCATGGATACAAGTCTTATCGTTGCCAGGGTGCTGCCATGTGTGATAATGAAAGCTCTTTATATCAAGGGCTAGTCTTCATTTCCAGTCAAAGATGCTAATGGGGCAAAATATTTATTCAAATATTTTTCTTCTTTTCTATTACATTCATGGATTTGTCGAGACAGAAGTGAGAAACAGGTTAAAGACAGCCTGTAACAGAGATACAGAAAGCTCAGGGAGGGAGGGACACATGAACGTAGTGTGGCAGGGCAAACAGAACACCTCACCTCCACTCTCTGCTTTAACAATTAGGGATTTAGGGAAACGCAAATAAAAACAACCATTTTGGGTATGGGTGCCTGCCATCGTTGTGTGTTCGATGAACCTCAGAGACAAACCTCATTCAGATAAACTGATTTACACTAACTGCACCTAAATTACAAAAAGTTTCCAGTTCCATCCTCCTGCAAATATAAAACTATAGACCCTAAAGTACACTTTGTGTACCTAGTATACTTCATTTGAAAGTACATGCAATTCTGAAAAGGCAAGGAATGGGCTTCAACTTTTGCTCTGGGATCCAAGCTATTTTAGCATATCATTTAAAATTTCAGTAAGCCCGGGATGCCTGGGTTGCTGTCAGTTATGCGGCCGCCTTCAGCTCAGGTCATGATCCCAGGGTCCTGAGATGGAGCTCCACACTGGGCTCCCTGCTCAGAAGAGAGCCTGCTTCTCCTTCTCTCTTTCTTCTGCTCCCCCTGCTTGTGTTTTCTTTCCCTCTCTGTCAAATAAATAAAATCTTAAATAAAATAAAATAAAATAAATAAAATTCCAGTAAGTCATATCAAATGATTTGGCAGTTTCAATAACAAAAATAGTATACATTTTTTTTAACTTAGATATTATGGCACAGTCTTTTCTGACTGCTCCTTCTTTAATTATTTTAATACAAGTCTATTAAAAATAATGAAAATCATTATGATAAACATTTAAACACATTCTTTAAAAATTATTTACCATGTATCTGGTGCTGTGTTCAGCAATTTATGAAAATCATCTAATTAAATCCTTACAAACTCTATGAAGTAGTTATTATTGTCATTCTTTTTTAAAGATAAGGACATAAATATCTGTTTTATTACCCTTCACTGTCGCTCAAACCAATGACAATCAAGTTGTCATCTTAACATTACCATAAAAGAAAAACATAGTTGCCAATGTCACAAATAACCCCCACTTGGAAAAACCAATGGGAATTTTTAATTCGCTTCCTACTTGATTTCCTTGCAGCACTGATCGCAGACTCCTTCTAGAAACTGTTCTTTATTTCAGGAATAAGACACCCTCTGTTCTCTCTCATCTCTTACTTGCAGTCCTTCTTACTTTATTTGTGAATTCATCATCATATATCCAATCACTTAACTTTGAGATGCTTCTACTTTAGTTTGGAATCACTTTTGTTCTTTATCCATGTTCATCCCACAATTACTAAATCTTGTCCCATGGCTTTAAGTATCATGGAAATGTGGAGGACCCTGAAAGAGCACCAGTCCAGACCACTATTTGAAATCCCAGGCTCATATATTTAACTAACTATTCAGCAATTGTACTTGAACATCCAATAGGCAATCTCAAATTAACGTGTCCTAATTTGCACTGCTGACCTTTCCATACTTCAATCTACTTTTATTGCAGTCTTCCATATTTTATAAAAACAGTCACATAAGAATATGTACAAAGAACCTCTGTCATTCTATTGGTATGGGCCAAAAGACTTGAATTTTCCTCAAATCCTGTTTCTCCCAAACCAAACCACGTGTTGAATGCAACAGGAAACCCAATTAGCACTATCTTCAAAATGTATCCACAGTATGGCTAGTTCTTGTGTCCCTCACTATTTCTCACCTGTCAACATCATCCCTATCAGTTTCTCTGCCTCTGATTTTGCCATCTCCAATGTTCAATCCAGGGGCCACTGTCATCCTTTTCAAACATCTTCTCACTCAGAAAACAGATGCACCATTATTTGTGGAAATATTGCACAGTCTTTATACATAAAGGTTTGTATTTTATTTTATTTTACATATCCATGTATTTTATTCATTTCAACATTTCTTCCCTTCAAATATCTATTACTAGTCGGTACAAACCTCAGATCACTACAGAATGTGCAGCAATCAGAAGCTAATTATTACAATAAATAACATTTTGAAATAAGGAAAGACTTCTGGTGAATTCTGCCATTTTCAGAAAACTCACCTAGAATCTTATTCTCACAGTACTGGAACCCCCTTAGTTTCTCTTCAGGCAGTCACCCTCCTCCCAATCTTCTCCCCACAAAAAATTCCCCTCACGGTATGCTTCCCCCACTCCCCCCAGTGTATGTTCAGATAAAGGAATAAGTAGTTGAATGTACAAAGCCTTGAAATTTTACTTTCCCCTTTTTATTATTTAACATCAGTAAGCAAAACAATGATACTTTAATAATCTTGTATTTCATAAGTTACTTGGGAAAAAAAGGAATACTTTTGCAGCACTCCTGCTAAATTACCAGGAAGTTTTTCCATACTAATCTTTAAAATTCATACACATATACTAAGAAAACCTAACCTTTTTAAAAAGATTTATTTATTATTTGAGGGAGAAAGAGAGAATGAGTGGGAAGGGCGGGGCGAAAGGCAAAGGGAGAGTGAAAATCTCAAGCAGACTCCTTGCTGAGCACAGAGCCCACGCGAGGCTTGATCTCATGACTTTGAAATCATGACCTGAGCAGAATCCAAAAGTCAGACACTCATTCAACTGAACCATCCAGGTGCCCCTAAAGTTTAATTATTAGTCAATAATTAGATCCAGTTTTCTGATTCTGCAAACAATGATCTTAACCATTATGCAATCATCCTAAAAACCTGCCATTTTTTTTAAAGATTTTATTTATTTATTAGACAGAGAGAGGCACAGCGAGAGAGGGAACACAAGCAGGGGGAGTGGGAGAGGGAGAAGCAGGCTTCCCGCTGAGCAGGGGGCTCCATGCGGGGCTCCATCCCAGGACCCCTTCTGAGCTGAAGGCAGACGCTTAATGACTGAGCCACCCAGGTGCCCCAAAAGCTGTCATTTTCAATGATAAATTTGTGTCCTGGGGCAATTTATGAAATGATTGTCCCTTGATTTCCCCATCTGTCATATGTGCATGCCCACTGTAGATACACTATTGCACGGGGAGTAGATGAGTTAAAAGATAGAATGTCTTGGTATTTGTAGATGGAGAATGTAAAAGGTAAGTTAAGTGTTAAGGAGAAAAAGAGAAGGAAAAAGGTCCATTAAACATCACATGTTTTTAAATTTTAACTTATACATGCATGTATTTATATTTATATTAAGTGTTTTTAGTTAGAAATGTTAGAAAGCGTAGATTGTTTTTCTTAATCAAAGAATTAAAATACATTTTAATTTGTGAGGAGGGATGGCCTTATTTAGGAATACTCTCAGGAAACTTGTTTTTGGTCAGTAAGAAGGGAAATTGACAATAAAAAAGAAAGAAACACAGAAAGAAAGAAAAGGCAAGAGTAATCACTCAACTCTAACAAGCAGTTTTAAAAATATTTCATTTAATTATCAGCATTTACATATCTATTTTGAACAGGTACATCTCTGATTAACATTATACAAAGAAAAAGCTTGGTAATTAACAAAAATACTCTATTAACAATTTTTTTTTCTTTTTCCTTTTTTTCAGGTCAGGCTTTTGCAAGCACTGGCAGATTAGTGTTCATTCAAGATTTAATGCCACTGTCAATCTAGATTCTTTAGCTAGAAAAGGCAAATCTGATTTACATTAACCTGAACACCTTAATAACTAATTAAAATCTCAGCCTCTGGCCAAGTTCTGAGACATTTATTTTATTTAACTCAGCAACAAAATATTGTTAGTCACTTTCTTCTGAGAAAGGTGGCTCTAATTTATTGGAACTATTAGGACATTTTATATTCTGCAACCTAATCAGCCTTAACAAAAGATTTTGTACTTGGCATGGCTCAAATATTTTGCTCAATGACTTACTGAGAAATATGACCTTCCACTGCATTTCTGCCCTAATTTACTGCAGTGATATTGTACTTGCACATATTTATTCAGTTCATATGTTTCAGATTGAAAGATGTAAAATAAAGAACGTGTATGTATTATAACACGAATTTGCTCACATAGATTATATAACTAAGCAGATTATAGGTTAGCATTATTTCTAATTTGAAATGGATTAAAAGATATGTGAAGTCACTTCCTCCTACTATTTATTATTCTTATTAGACATATGAATTGAGCCTGTGATTGAGAACATGAAGGCTTTATAAAGGACATAGGTCAGGTGTGGAATAATTTTCTTATATTTCAACTTATAAGACTCAAGAGAAAGACTGAAATTCTGTTAACCAAGTTGATTGGATTTCTACTAACTTTGGGAGATAAATAGTACCAGTGATAATATTAAAGTACTTACTGATCACTCGTTCTGTTTAACTGATATGCCTTACACTTCTCCACAGTATTTGCAAAATTAATAGAACCTACTTTAAAATTAGTGAATATCCTTAAAATACACAATAAATTGGTGTCCTCCTACCTTAGTTCATCTATTTTTTCAAAACAACTATTTGTAAGTTATTAAGATCAAGAGAAGAGATAATTTACAAAAGGAAGTAGAGATATCCAGATCCAGTGCTGCTGAGAAGCCAAGACAAGTTTAGACTTATTTTGTACATAATGCTCTTAGAAATCACGGGTTTGATATCGTGTCATTTCAGCAGAACGAAGTGGTCAAAACCAGCTGGACACAATAGGGGCAGTTGGTTGACAAATTTGTTGGTTCATTTTTTCAATTTATAAGCTAGGTGGTTCCCATAAGTTCCTTATTCATATATTCATGTTATTCTATTTTTCAGACAATTTTCTTGGAATGGCATTTACAGTGGTGAGCAAAGGTAGATACAGGAAGCATAACATCTCAAGGATGGAAGAGTGCCATCAACACAGAATTTTCTCAGACAATTTCAAACTATAATTGTGTTGACAGCTAGATACAGGGATGAGAGAACTTATAACAGGGCTGTTGTGTTGCCATATTTACTAAAGTTTCCTTTAAAGAAGTGTATATTTTAAGAGAGATTTTAGGAATCACATGTGAGGATATCTGGCTAAAGGTAAATATTTGGGAAAAGTGAAAATAATTGTCAAGGATGAGGCCTAGGTTGTTGGTTTCAAAAGCAAGATAGATGTTAGCATGGCTCAATGAAAAAGATAGTATTAGAAATTGACCACATTTGTAGAAGACAAATGAGTTTAGATTTGATTAAGCATTGTATGAAATATTTTGGTATAAATAAGAACAAGATGAATTGCAGATATGTGGATCTGATGTTCAGTGGGTTTCTGGCTTTAGGAATCATATTGGAGATTCATTTGCATGTAAGTGGTAATTGAATCTTTGAGTATAGAGGAGCCAGTAAGAGAGAAAATAACTGAGAAGACAGAAGGGCCTAGGGCCAGTACTGAAACACTTCAATGAGGAAAGAGAAAAAGTTTGGGAGATAATAGGAAAAACAAAAACAGAAATTGTTTGAAATACAAAGATCCAGGGGAGAAAAGTTTAAAGAGGTGTAGTTATCAATGCTAAATGCTGGTGAGAGGCCAGTATAACAAGAGTTGATGTTCATTGTCATCGATGATGATGTATGACATAGTTTTGAGGGAATGACCTTAGAGAGAGTCTTTTCAGCAGAGTGAAGTCAAAGCCAATTGGGACTGTAGCAAATGAGAAGTGAGAAAATGAACACAGTGGGTTTAAAAAAACCTTTCAAAAAGTTTGATGATGAGAAATATAACCAAGTAATATATGGAACAGTATCCTGGAAAGGAAAATAGGGCCCTAGAAATTGCTTTATTTTTAATGGGTGAAACTATTTTTTAAATTTGATGCAAATTATTATTTGAATAGAAAAGAGTTAAATTGACACAAAGAAGAAAAGATATATTTGGTAATGTAAATTTGAGAATGATTTGGACTTCGATGTATATTTGAAATAATCTGTATTTAATGCATATGAGAGATAGGTGCTCTGTTGTAACAAAGATAAGGGTAGTTTAAAAATGTTTGGCTTTAAGTTTAGTATTTGAAATATGTAGCCATTAAAATATTAAATTACTGAATTTTTCTGAAATATCTATTGAGAGTGAATATGTGTTTCATAGTGGCAGTAGAAAGGGGGGATTCTAATAATATTTGAGGAAAGTGGAGAAGAATTAATATTGTCATTGTAGGGAATGGAATAGAGAATAGATCAAAGAAACACTCTGGGATTCTTAGGTCGTTCTCTGAATGATCTTTTTGAGATTTATGATTAATCATGGCAATCAGTGCAACATATAATATAATACCATGCAGTCAGAAGCACTAAGAAGTAATAAAGTAGTATAAAGGATATGGAGAGTAATGAAAGACAAAGATGAGACATTTTTTTAGAATCATAGTTGTTTAGAACTTAGAACTTATTTTCTAATATAAAAGTTTGATATATAAAAATACATATCTACATCTAAATTGAGTCTTAATCAACACAAACTGTAATAGCATTTATTGTTGAGTCAAATTGTACAACTATATTTCCTTTTAATCAAAAAATGTTCCTTTAGTTTTTTTTTTAAGATTTTATTTATTTGAGAGAAAGAGAATGAGAGAGAAAGAACACATGAGAGGGCATAGGGTCAGAGGGCAAAGCAGACTCCCCGCCAAGCAGGGAGCCGGATGCGGGACTCGATCCAGGGATTCCAGGATCATGACCTGAGCCGAAGGCAGTCGCTTAACCAACTGAGCCACCCAGGCGCCCCAAGCCTTCCAGGATTATGACTGAAATTGTACTAAGTCTATAAGCCAACTTGGGGACCTTCAAGAAAAAAATAAATATTCCCAGGCTAAAACTTAAGGAATGCTCAACATTTGCTGAGTTGAATTTCAGAATTTCCATGGAAACTCTATACAAATATCTTCTATTTCCACTTTCTGAACTAGAATTCCTATAGCAGTGAGGTATACATTTCCTATCATTGTAGGTTGGGTCTGAATAGGGCAGATAATTTGTCTTTTTAATCTCATAGATCTAAAATTGGAGAAGAATGTATTCAAGGAAGTTAGCCAGAGAGTCCTCAGCCAAACTGACCCCAATAATTCATGTCGCTCCCATCTGCAAAATATACTCATTTCTTCCAAAGGTCCCCCCAACTCCTGTCCAGTCACAGTATTAGTTCAAAGTCTCAGTTTTTTTCAGTCTCTTTGATTATACCAAAGGAGTTACATTTTAAAATTAAAGTTTACTTCCTCATAAAAACATTACTGAATCAAAAGGTATAATTCTTGTAATGTGTAGTGTAATGTGTAACTCAAGTAATGTGTAGATTACATAACCACAAGAAGAGCTTGGTTTTACCTTATTTAAGTCAATCTCTTGGGCAGTCCATGACATTGATGTCCCCCCATCCCCAGTTTGAAGATGAATATTGAAAATCTTGTTGATTATACTTTCCCATTTAAAATGAATATTTTCTATGACCTTTTTTGTTATTTTGTGATACTTACCTATGTTTTGGCCAATTTCTATGAAGATTATGCTTTCTGTCTCTATTAAGTCATTCAAATATTTTCATGGCATTTTTCTTACTAATGGGAATAGAGCTTAGGAACAGAAATATGTAGCTTAAATAAATGTCATTAAAACTATTTTTTATATATATACTATGAAACTAGAACAAAGAGCCTCGTAATAGTAATTGTTATTCCCAGATAGTCAAAGTTAAGGTCTTTGTCTGTTCCTCTTTAATTTCAAATAAAACTGAAAATTTTTAAATACTTACTGCAATGAAATAATAATTAAAACTATGAATTAATGAATAAATAAAAAATAATAATCTTTAAGAGAAACATAATATAGTTTCATAGTACATTTATGAAATTAGACAGCAAACATATTAATGAATAATATAAAGATATATTCATCTATTAGGTTAACTTTGATTTTTATTTAAAAAATTAAACTTACTGGTTCTTAAAATAAAAATGCAAATTAAAATATGCCTTTGAGATTGAGTTTTTCTTTACAAAATTAAATTTATATTGAGAAATTGACCTTGTCTATATTAAGTTTTCAAATAGTCATTCTGAAGAAACTGAAAATGAGGAATTCATTTGACTATTAATTTGCCTAAGGATAAATTCTTGATTTTCCTTTATTATTAAAAAAAACCTATTGTGTATTTATCTTTAGAGTTCCAAAAACAATTTCAAAATTAAGTTTATGTTTCTCTGCTCCAGGCTTGTAAAAAGCAATGAAAACTCTGGCTGTTTTATAAGGAAAAGATTTAAGAGTTAGGAAGCTGCAGGCCACTTAAAATGCATCATTTAAATATTTTGAAGACTCTCGGTTAAAATAGCTATAATACTACATGAATTTCTCTTAGAACTTAACAGTTGTTGGAATAGATGAGTAGTAAAAAATCAACACAAGGGAAATAACTTTAATGGAAAAAAGGAACCTTCCTCCCTAAGGTTTAGAGAAACTTATATAATTCATTCCCTAGGCTTTCTTAGGGCAAATTCCCTCCAAAATGAAAGGAAGTTCCAGGTCTTTCTTTTACTACTACAAAACCACAATTTAAAAAATCTGAACCTGAAAGTGAACTTAATACAGTGAATTCTCCACTTTAATACACAAAGCCATGTACGGGATTACTTTGATGTACCTATTGTTTCTTATGTGGTGCATTTTTCTGCATCTATGTCCAATAACTCAGTCATATCAAACACATTTTGTTCTCAGTATATTTCCTATTAGTTCCCCCTACTCTGCCTTTGAAAATGAAGAGTTATCTTCTTTCCACTTTTTCCCAGTAAAATTCCAAAATTTTAATATGCATTACATGGATAAAAGTGAGTCCTTGAATAAGCATGGAATACCCATGGGTTTCTTAAAATCGTGTATATGAAGTTTGACATATATGCATAGAAGTGCTTCTCTCAAGAAAGTTTCCTCAAGCTTCTTTAAGTTGTTAAGCAGGTCCAAATACACAAAATCATTATCACTAACTTTTATTTGTTTATTCAATTCCAATTTCTGTACAATGTACATTAAATACTTTTTGGATTAATACAAATATGGAATCTTCACCATATTATCCCCAGATCTAGTATATCACATGATATATGGAAATCATTAGTATTTGTTGAATGTTTGAACAAACAAAAAACTCATGAAATAATTTTACAGATTTAAAGGCTGAAGGTCACTTAGCCAGTATGTGTACATTGAGAGATGCACCTCTGGTCTGTCAGATAGCATCTCCAAGTGGGATATTTAATGTTCCCAACTAGCAAAAGGCATACTTGGGACTACATAACATGATATATTGCAATGTGCAGTGATGCGTTGGCAGGTCACCTCTGCAAAGATATAAATACTCCTACCAGGACTGATCGGCAGCTACTGAAGTGATTTTGATACAGATTTCAGATTTCAGAAAAAAATGAACATGATTGGTTCACTTCTTCTGGTAGTGGCTGGCTCTGCACGTCAGTCTGGGCTTCTTAATTACCACCAATAGACTGGTATATCTTTATTCTCCAATGGATTAGTACTTTATTTAGTCCAAAGTAGGTATGTCTTGAGTGAAAGTATGAAGCAGGTAAATTTTTATGTTTCTCAGATTTCAAGCAAGAACAAATAGGATGGCATGTGAGAACACTTCACCTTTAAATAGGAGGATTTTTTTTTGTGTGTGTGTGTTTGGGGGGGTAAGGCTTAATTCTAAAGATGCCCCAAGATTATTGACTTCTGGCTATTCAATCAAACACAACTCTACATACTGCTGTGAAGGGACTTTGAAGATGAAAAGATGGAATTAACATTCCTAATTAGATGACATTAAAAAGGGGGAGATTATCTGGGACTACCCAAAGACAAGAGGAGGGCCTGTAAAGGCAGCAAGGGAAAACAGAGGAGTCAGTCTGAAAGAGAAAGCATGAGATGGAACTGACCAGCCACGGATGCTCTTGAATGTGAAACAGCCAAGGGATGCAGGTGGCATCTAGAAGTCAAGAATGGTTCCTTTCCAAAGGCCAAGAAAGAAATGGGGGCCTCAGTCCGACAACCCCATGGAACAGCATTTCTACTGACCACCTCAATGAGACTAGAACTGGATTGTCCCCCAGAGATCCCAAATAAGTGCCCAGGATCAACTGACACCAGACTTCTGACCCACAAAACTGTGGGACAATAAATAGGTGTTGTTTTAAGCTGCTAAATGTATGGTGATTAGTTGCAGCAATAATAGAAAACTAAAACAATGAGTATGGAGAGAAAGATTTCGGTGCAATACCTTGGAAAGTGATTTGGAGAAATGAGAAAGAGACTGCCCATTGCTGAGGCTTGCTAAGGCTGCCAGTACAAGACTTCAGCAGCAGGGGGAGGAGCGGCACATAAAACCATACTTCCTTTTCTCCTATGAGGGAGCAATCGTGAGTCATTTACGCATAAAGGCGGAGATAAACGTTCTGGCTCTTAAAACAAATCTTTTGCTTTTGCCAGCCTAGCGGGTTGCATCTCTTCACCAACTCATTTTATTTTTTTAGAAAAAAATATTTAAACTCTGATTTCAGTCTTCATTTGCAAATTAAACTTACCTTTCAACCCGGCTTGTTTAAGGAATGGCTGTAAAGTTTTATGTTGAGTCCACTGTTCATAGATTGCAAATAAATAAGTAAAGGAAAACGACAAATAAAGCAATGTGAACCATCCAGAAACTTGGAGATAATTATCTTAAAATGCCGGATGGGGGAGGAGTATTTATCTTCATCTGATGTTTTAACATGTTATGTTTAATTCAATTTGAAATTATTGATATGGGTGTTGTGTTTCGATGCAGATAAATTTAGGTAAGAATTGTTTATGGAAAGAAACATACACATTTGAAACCTTTAAAAGACAAGACTTTGTATCCCTTATTTATTTATTGCCTACTTGACACCTGCAATTACTTTGTGGTGAACAAAACTTTTATATTCCAATTAGGATGGTTAAAATGGAAATATAATCGGGGAAGATTGCACACTAAAGTATAAACCAATTATTTTTTCAAAAAGCAAATTCATGAAGTGGATTGGAGACAGACTATCATAGAACCAGAATATCAGATACTTGTATTATGTAATATTCTAGCACCTTGGAACATTTATACGTAAATATATTTTGACTAATAGATAAACAAGTTGTTACTTGGATTTCTACACAAGCTGGCTACTGAAGAAATTTAAAGAGAAGTATTAGATTTAGTTCCTATTCTCAATAATGTTACAATTTAATTAAAGAGGGATGACTAATGCACAGGAGATAATTAGCAAATAATGAAAAACAGTATGAATTTATGTGACCCAACTTTTAGTTCTAGTATGCAGCTCTACTTTTTCTTTATCTTATGCACTCATATAAACCCTCTGCAAACAAAACAAAACAAAAAAACAGCAAGTGACCAAAAAAGTCTGCACATGTAATTTCAGATCTTCCTGAATTTACGATGGGATTATATCCCAATAAACACATTGCGAGTTGAAAATATAGTAGATTGAAAATTTAATACACCTAATCTACTCACTGTTATTGCTCAGCCTAGCCTAATTTATATGTGCTCAGAACACTTCCATTAGATTAGTTAGGCAAAATCATCTAACAGCTTATTTTATAATAAAGTGTTGCCCATCTCGTAATTTATTGAGTACAGTACTGAAAGTGAAAACCAGAATGGTTGAATAGTTGTCAGTGTATTGGTCACTGACCCTTGTGATTGTGTGGCTCACTGGGAGCTGCCCCTGCTGCCCCTTACCCAGCACCATGAAAAAGCATTGGAACACATATCGGGGAAAGGTCAAAATTGAGAATTCAAAGTATGGTTTCTACCAAATGCATAGTACTCTTGCTCCATTGTAAACTTGAAAAATCATAAGTCAAATCACCTTAAGTCGGAGACCCTCTATTTTATGATATTTAGTAAAATGGGTCCTTATAGTAGCTTCTTTCTACTGTTTTCAAGACTCTGAGGCTCTTCCATTAGAACTGGAATCACAGTAATTAATATTTTCTCTGTACCATCTTGTTCCGGTTGTTAATACGGATCTTCAGGCTTCTGTTTATATAACATTTTATTCTCCCTGAGAAAAGAAAGGTTTCATCACTGAAAAGAAACCATGTAATCATTAAGTTCTCAAATAAAAGCTGTTCAACTTTGTTCCTGTATTTTCAACCAATTAATCAGTTCCCACTCAAAGAGAGAAGCCTTCATTATTCACATACTATTAGAACAAGTAAAATTATAATGTGACTCTGAAAAGAAACCCACGCTTATCTTTCAGATTAGAAAAAATGTACAGCAGGTTTGGATGCTTATTATGATGAATCAAAGCTCCAGGAAATAGTTTTCTTTTTAATTTTTGCTCCATGAAAGGATGAATGGCTGATAGGTAATGTGACATTCATTTTGAAATAACAGGGATAAAATATAACAGTATTTAAGTTAGTGTTTTAAGTAATAAAGAAATTTAATAACTGCCATCCTCACTTCATGGTTTTTTCTCCTATCCAGCTACTTCTTTTTGATTGACTCAAGGACTAGGTCTATCAAAGACGAGCAGCAGTTATATTCCCATTTTGGTCTGATTACATTTTAATTACCCCTGGAATTCCCGTTTACCATGAAGTCTGTGGATTATAATTTGGCATGTCATTGAGTGTTCTCTCTAGGGAGAAAACATGCTGACCCCAGGAAGTGTATATTCTGTCCTGCTGGCGGTTGAATTTCTTATCACAACTCCCCTAATTAACTTTCTGGCACACAAGTCATCTGTCTTGAACTGAGTTTATGCGAGATATTATGATTGACTTTATTCAGTCTTGGGAATTGGAACATGTATGTTTTGATTCCATAAATGTAAGAAATATTTAAATGTAATTAAGGATTTAATTCCACTCCTGGAAAATAGAAAAATGACTCTTTTCTGAGGGCACCCCATTTCCTTGAACTCACATTTTTTATTTTTTTTTAATTTTAAGATTTTATTTAATTATTTGAGAGAGAGAGAGAGACAAAGACTGAGAGAGAGAGAGAGAGCATGAGGTGAGGGGTGAAGGAAGGGCAGAGGGAGAGGGAGAAGCAGGCTCCCTGCTGAGCAGAGAGCCCAAACGATCCCAGGACCCTGGGATCATGACCTGAGCCTGAGCTGAAGGCAGACGCTTAACCGTCTGAGCCACCCAGGCATCCCTTGAAGTCACATTTTAAAACAAAATGTGAACTTTTGTTTTATTCTCTGCATCTCTGACACCCCCAGTCACTGTTTTAAGAAAATCACCACCATTTTCCCTTGATCCTTAAGGTAGAAATAATGGTTAACTTGGTTTATATCTTTTATTTAGACTGTACCCAATTTATTACTTTTGTCAGTTATAACTCCATAATTCAGCATTTATGTGTCCATCTATGTTCATCTATATTGCCATGTGTTAATTCAGGCAATAAGCATCTTTTCACTGAAGACTGTAATGTCTGTTTTTTGCATATACCCACATGCATTCCTTATTCAGTTAAAAAAATGTTCTTTTAAAAGTGTAAAACTTCAAACTGGACTCTCCCGGGTAAGTATTTTTCAGTGGTTCTCAATTGGAGTTAGAATAAAACCCATCCTGCTGAGTGTTGTCCCCTACAAGAATGCTTGCCTAATTTTAGCTTTCCAAATATAGCTCCTTCTTGCTTAATTTGCATCAGTGCCACCAGACATTTCATTTTTTAGATTGTCAAATATTTTCATATCTCAGGGCCTTTGTGATATTCCATCTGTCTGGAAGACATTTTTCCTGTAATATTTATCTCTTTAGTTCAAATGAATAAAATATGATCTGTGCTTTCGGATTGCTTACAACTATTAGACATCAGATATACTCAAGAATGGAATGAAATTAAATAAAGTTAGAAGCATGCAAAGCTTGTTCTAGAAATGCAGGGTTGCGTATGCTATGCAGGCTGGGGAAGATATCTTCAATGGTCGCAATTACACTAGTATAAACAATGGTTGCATTTTGAGAATTATTAATTGTATGTTAAACTCTGGGCTAAAGATTAGATCCTTTTTCTCCAAAACATACCTCTGAATAGTCAGTGCCAGTCCAGATGGAGCTGGTTGAAACCTAGATGAAAATGTGTTAGGTAATAATAAAATTAGGAAGAGCTCCGCTTTCTCCTACTTCAGGCAATCAGAAAGTGTGGAGAGACAAAGATATGAGCCAAACAGAACTCTGTAGAGGAAATTTTGAAATCAACACAATATTCCAGTGGACCTGAGATGAAAATTGATGTTATTGTAACAAAGAGCAATCCAGAGAGAGTTGACTGTGTTGGAAATGTTCAAGGTATTTGAAAATGACCGCAATAGTTTGCTAGTGTTCTTGGCTTTTCAAATGAAACAGCAAGTGTTATGTTTTTGGACAACTAGAGTGGTAGAAGGCAGAAGCGAGGTGTTAGTTATGCAACAGTGAACAAGAAAAAAATGGCTTTGATTTGCATTTCCCTGATGATTAATGTATCAAATATTTGATTTTTTTTTTTTTTTTTTTTTTTGCTAGTATTCTAACTGCTGTGTTGCTAGGGGTTTTTCAGTATTATTGATCTTTTCAAAGAATCAGCTCTTGATTTTGTCAATTTTCTCTGTTGATTTCCTGTTTTCAATTTCATTGATATCTGCTCTAATTCTTCTTATTTTTTATACCATTTAGTTTGGTTTTAATTTTCTCTTCTTCATCCTCCCTTTTTTCTCCTTCTTCATTTTCTTCTTTTTCTCCTTCTCCTCCTCATCCTCTTCTTCTTCTTTGTTGTCCTTGTCATCACCTTCCTCGTCCTCTTCCTTCTTTGTTTCCTAAGGTAGAAACATAGATTATTGAATTTAGATACTTCTTCTCCAATACATGTTTTCAATGCTATAAACTTCCCTCTAGGCCTACTTTCGTTGCAGCCTACAAATTTTGATGTTGTGTTCTCCTTTTCATTTAATTAAAACTATTTTTAAATTTTCTCTTGAGATTTCTTCTTCAAACCATGTGTTATTTAGAAGTCTGATTTTAAATCCCTGTGTATTTTCGGGCTTTCCAGTTATATCTCTGTTTTCAATTTCTAGTTTAATTCCACTATGGTCTGAGAACAAATATTGAGTGATTTCTATTTTTTTCAGATTTCTTAAGCTTTGTTTTATGGCCCAGAATGTGTTCTATCTTGGTGAATGTTCCATGTGAGTTTTAGGAAACTGTGTATTTTGGTGGTGTTGGATGAAATCCTCTATAGATGTCAGTTATATCCAGTTGATTGATGGTGTTGTTGAATTCAACTATGTCCTTACTAATTTTCTGCCTTCCGAATCTGTCCATTTCTGAGAATAGGAAATTGAAGTCTCCACCACCACCCCCCCCAAAAAAAATGAAGTCTCCACCTCTGACAGTAGAGTGTCTATTTCTCCTTGAATTTCTCTCAGTTTGGGCCACACATAGTTAGATGCTCTGTTGTGAGGTGCATACACATTAAGAAATGTTATGTCTTTTTGGATAGTTGGCATCTTTATCATTTATGATGCCCTTCTTTGTCCCTTATAACTTCTCTTACTTTGAAATCTACTCTGTCTGAAATCAATTATAACTTCTGCTTTTTTTGATTAGGGCTGGTGTGATATATTTTCCTCCATTATCTTACTTTTAATCTATATGCTTCTCTGTATTAAAGGTGGGTTTCTTGTAGACAACATATAATTGATGTTTTCTGCATTCCCCAACTAATTAACTCATCAAATACATTATTAATTTCTGTTACAGTGGTTTTATCTCTAGTATTTCCCTTTGGTTCTTTCTTAGGATTTCCACATCTCTGCTGATATTGTCCATCTGTTTTTGCATGCTCTTTACTTTATCCATTAGAGCTCCTAAGATATCATCATAGTTATTTTAAATTCCCAGCCTGATAATTCCAATATCATTGTTTTTTTGGTTCTGGAGTTTGCTTTGTCTCTTCAAACATTATATATTGCCTTTTGGTATGCCTTGTAATTTTTTCTTGATAGCCAAGTAGAATGTATTGGGTAAAGAGAAATGCTGTAAATCAGCTTTAGTAATGTGGGTGGATGGGGGTGGGGCATTCTATATGCCTATGATTGGTTTTCAGTCTTTAGTGATTCTATGTCTCTGAACAGCACAAGTGTTACATTTTTTTTTTTTTTTAATTTATTTGACAGAGAGAGACAGCGAGAGAGGGAACACAAGCTGGGGGAGCAGGAAAGGGAGAAGCAGGCTTCCCGCCGAGCAGGGAGCCCGATGTGGGGCTCGATCCCAGGACCCTGGGACCATGACCTGAGCCGAAGGCAGATGCTTAACCAACTGAGCCACCCAGGCGCCCCACAAGTGTTACTATTTAATTCCTGCTTATGCAGGTTAGAATAGCTACAGTGGGCTGGAGTTGGCTCTTTCCCTTCTCCCATTGGAGAGCTAGAAAAGATAGAAGTTGGGTATTTCCCTTCCCCAAGTGAGGCAGATTCTGATAATACCCCAGAAGCTTAGTTTCTGATTAACTAGTTTCACCTGAGGGCAGGCCTTGTTATGAAGAATAGGGTACTCTGGAATATTTCAAAATGGTTCCTCTTCCCCTTCCCTTGCCAGAAGCCCAAAGGGATTTCTCTGATGTTTACTATGGGAAGCTGGACAAGCTCCTGGACTTAAATTTCACAATATTATAGCTCTCAGAGTTGTCTACACTGAGCCTCCAGCAATTTCTAAATTGTAGTTCAGGTTTTCCTTCTGCAGCACTGGTTCCCAGGTGGCTTCTGCTCAGGAGTCTCCGCTTAGGTAAGCTATGCCTACCTGTATTCGCCTGTTTCTCTGATCTTAGGGGCAGTGACTTTTCCTGTGTCCTCCCTTCTCCAGTGGATCCAAGAAGTACTGTTTAATTTTCAGTCTGTTCATGTTTTTACTTGTTGTGAAAACTCTGTGTGTGCCAAACCAGAACTTGTTATGTTAGTTTCACACTCAATCACCTTGTCAAACTTTCCTTATTATGTCTAATATTTTATCTTTAAAATATTTTAATTTTATAATGATATAATGACACAGTCAGCCAATTTCCATTTCCTTGCTTGTTATGTTATATTTTCTTGTTTTATATTTTGTTTACATTTATTGTATTTTATAATTTCAAAAAGCTTTTATTTAATCATAGCTTTGTCTTCAAAATCATTTTCAACAACTTTGTCTTCTAAATCTGTATCAGTGCCTTCAGTAGAATTCTTTTTTCTAATTGTAAAGTTTCTTCTATACCTGAGTTTTTCTTTAATCACTAATCACTAATAACGTTTCTCTTTTTGCTACTTTGATGCTTTTTTTTTTTTTTAAGATTTTATTTTATTTATTTGACAGAGAGAGACACAGCGAGAGAGGGAACACAAGCAGGGGGAGTGGGAGAGGGAGAAGCACGCTTCCCGCAGAGCAGGGAGCCGGATGCAGGGCTCAATCCCAGGACCCTGGGATCATGACCTGAGCTGAAGACAGATTCTTAACAACTGAGCCACCCAGGCGCAACCATCTACTTTGATGTTTTTATTTGATATGTTTGCACTTAATTCCCAGTAGAGTGTTTTTTTTAAAACATTTTATCATAATGAGTTAAAGAGTTAAAAAAAATTAAATTTGCACTATATAGCCACTCTTACTCTCTTATTTACTGTATCAGTTTATTTTTTGCCTTGACAGTTTGCCAAAAGCTCTCTGTCCTATAAATGTCATTTCAGAGTTGGTCATTGTTTAGTCCACATTCACATTATCTGAAATATCAGAATCAATTGGCTACTGTAGATATAATTAATGCTATGTAGTAATGGTTGCTGGCAACCAAAATTATGTCTGATTTACCTTAGTCAACACTTCAAAACTTTTGCTCATGAAATTTACACTTTTTAGTATAAACTCACAAATTTCTGGTATTCCTTTTTTTTTTTTTTAAGATTTTATTTATTTATTTGACAGACACAGCGAGAGAGGGAACACAAGCAGGGGGGGGAGGGAGAGGGAGAAACAGGCTTCCCGCCTAGCAGAGAGCCCGATGTGGGGCTCCATCCCAGGACCCTGGGATGATGTCCTGAGCCAGAGGCAGACGCTTAATGACTGAGCCACCCAGGCACCCCAAATTTCTGGTATTTCTTATGGTTATGTTTGCTTTCTAACTAATACTCATCCTGAATATCCTCCTTAGAGACATTCTGAGTTCAAATGTTAGGCTTTATGAGTTCAGAATTAGGGAGAGAAGGAGTGAATACCAACTTCTTATAGGAAGAAAGTTTCAGTGGAAGGTAGATCAGGCAAGTTTTGTATTTCAGTGTTCTCTAGAGCATCCAACAACTCCAACATATTTCTATTCCAGTTTTCATGGTTTTATACTTTCTTCCTAAATTTCACGATTTTTTATAATTGTTATTCAAATAGTGTTTTCATTCAGTGGTTTGTAAAGTTGTCTTCTGAACTGGGCTTTCTAAAGTCAAGGTATAATAGCCTTAGGGAGTATTTTATTTAGATAATGGCCCTAAATTTCATTCTATGCTTAAGATTAGAATGGAAAGATGTAGAATTTATATTTTTATCACTCTGGATTGGGGAAAACTGTCAGGAGCAGGCATGTGATCCTATAGCTTTCAATGTTTTTATCCCCTCTAAAGAGATTGGCAGCTGGCTTTTTGGGGACAAATTCTTTTTTTTTTTTTTTTTTAAGATTTTATTTATTCATTTGACAGAGAGAGAGACACAGCAAGAGAGGGAACACAAGCAGCGGGAGTGGGAGAGAGAGAAGCAGGCTTCCCGCCGAGCAGAGAGCCGGATGCAGGGCTTCATCCCAGGACCCTGGGATCATGACCTGAGCTGAAGGCAGATGCTTAACGACTGAGCCACTCAGGTGCCCTGACAAATTCTTTGTATTACAGTCTTTGCTAACTAAAATTGATTATTAGCTGCTTCACTTGAGAATTTCATTGGCTCTTGTTTCCTACAGTAGAAATAAAAGAAAAAGGGAAGCTCATTTTTGGACCTGTCCTGTTCTTAAAATAACAACCAAATGATGGATATTTTTTCAAGGTCATGAGTAACTTTTTCTGTTTCATTTAAGGTTATTTCACTTAACAGTGGCATCAATTTATCCAACCCAGTTTTGATTTAAAAGAAAGTTTTATTAAAAGAAAAAGAGGCTTCTTTTTCATAAAGTTGATCACATGGGATAATAAATAAGCAATTATTGCACTTGTTTGTAGTTTGAAGTAAGCCAAGTACAGGTAAATGCTAAATATATAGAGAGAAATATGAATGGGAAATTTATAATTGGAAGACTATGTTGTCACCACTCGTAAGTCTCAACCTGACTAAAAGTGATCAAATTCATAAAGATGTTGTGTTCATCTTCAAACAACACAACATGAAATGTATTGTTCATCCTTTAGAGTAGTCTTGCCAAAATGATTTGAACCTAGGTTTGTTTGTTTAAGATTTTATTTATTTTTATTTGGTATAGAGAGCAAGTGAGAACACAAGCAGGGGGCAGAGGGAGAAGTAGGTTCCCCACTGAGCAGGGAGCCTGATGTGGGGCTTCCCAGGACTCTGGGGTCATGACCTGAGCACTTAACCGACTGAGCCACCAGGGCCCCTGAACCTGTATTTAATCATTATTTAGCTCTGGCTTCCAGTTTACAGGACATAAAGGGAATAGAGCAAAATGTTAACTAACATCAGTAGGAATCACCCAGATAAATATAGACTGGGTGATATTCCATAAAATTGGACCCAGTTATTTCTATAAATTAATGGCATGGAAACAAAAAATAAGGAAACAAAGAAGAAAGATGTAATAGTCATAATAACCACTTAGGGAGTATTGTGCTTTTACACCTTGTTTTATTCTTTTTTTTTTTTTTTCCTTCAAGTTTGTATTTATAATTCCAGCTAGTCAACATACAGTGCAATATTAGTTTCAGGTATAGAATTCTGCAACTCATCACTTATATACAACACTTAGTGCCCATCACCCATCCACCTCCCCCTGCCCCACCTCCTCTCTGGTAACCACCAGATTGTTGCCCACAGTCAAGAGTCTGTCTCTTGGTTTGCCTCTTATCCCCCCATGTTGATTTGTTTTGTTTCTTAAATTCCACATATGAGTGAGATCATATGGCATTTGTCTTTCTCAGACTGACTTATTTTGCTTAGCATAATATTCTCTAGCTCCATCCATGTCATTGCAAATGACAAGATGTCATTCTTTTTCATGGTCAAGTAATATTCATATATATATAAAACCACTTCTTTATACATTCATCAGTCAGTGGACGTTTGGGCTCTTTTCATAATTTGGCTATTGTTAATAATGCTGCTATATACATGAGGATGTATATATCCCTTTGAATCGGTAGTTTTGTATCCTTTGGGTAAATACCTAGGAGTGCAATTGCTGGATGGTAGGGTAGTTCCATTTTTAACTTTTTGAGGAACCTCCGTAATGTTTTCAACAGTGGCTGCACCAGTTTGCATTCCTACCAACAGTGTGAAAGGATTCCCCTTTTTCTGCATCCTTGCCAACACCTGTTGTTTCCTGTATTGTTAATTTTTGTCGTTTTGACCAGTGTGAGGTGATATGTCATTGTAGTTTTGATTTGCATTTCCCTGATCATGAGTGGTGTTGAGCATCTTTTCTTGTATCTGTTAGCTATCTATATGTCTTCTTTGGAAAAATGTCTATTCAGGGGCACCTGGGTGGCTCAATTGGTTAAGCATCTGCCTTCAGCTCTTGTCATATCAGGGTCCTGGGATCGAGCCCTGCATTGGGCTCCCCGCTCAGTGGGGAGCCTGCTTCGCCTTGTCCCTCTGTCTCCCACTCCCCTTGCTTGTGCTCTCTCTCTCTGTCAAATGAATAAATAAAATCTTAAAAAAAAAATGTCTAGGGGCACCTGGGTGGCTCAGTCATTAAGCATCTGCCTTTGGCTCAGGTCATGATCCCAGTGTCCTGGGATCGAGCCCCACATCGGGCTCCCTGCTCAGCGGGAAGCCTGCTTCTCTCTCTCCCTCTCCCACTTCCCCTGCTTGTGTTCCCTCTCTTGCTGTGTCTCTCTCTGTCAAAAAAATAAATAAAATCTTTGAAAAAAAATGTCTATTCATGTCTTCTACCCATTTTTTTAACTGGATTATTTGTTTTGTTTTTTAAAGATTTTATTTATTTATTTATTTGAGAGAGAGAATGAGAGGGAGAGAGAGCATGAGAGGGGAGAGGGTCAGAGGGAGAAGCAGAGTCCCTGCTGAGCAGGGAGCCCGATGCGGGACTCGATCCCGGGACTCCAGGATCATGACTTGAGCCGAAGGCAGTCGCTTAACCGACTGAGCCACCCAGGCGCCCCTGGATTATTTGTTTTTTGGGTGTTGAGTTTTATAAGTATTTTATTTATCGTGGATACTAACCCTTTATTGTCATTTGCAGATATCTTCTCCCATTCCATAGGTTGCTTTTAGTTTTGTTTTTTCTTTTGCTGTGCAGAAGCTTTTTAACTTGATGAGGTCCCAATAGTTTATTTTTCCTTTTGTTTCCCTTGCTTCAGGAGACATATCTAGTAAGAAGTTACTGACTGTGCTGTCCTCTAGGATTTTGATTGTTTCCTGTCTCACAGTTCCAGACTTAAGTTTTATTACAAAGCTGTGGTGATCAAGACAGTATGTTACTGGCACAAAAACAGACTTGGAGATCAGTGGAATAGAATTAAAAAACCCAGAAATGAACCCATAACTGTATGGGCCATTAACCTTTGACCAAGCAGGAAAAAATATCCGATGGGAAAAAGAGTCTCTTCAACAAATGGTGTTGGGAAAACTGGACAGCAACATGCAGAAGAATGAAACTGGACCATTTCCTTACACCACACACAAAAATAAGTTCAAAATGGATAAAAGACCTAAATGCAAGACAGGAAACTGTCTTGTTTTATTCTTAATTCTAGGTTAATAAATTATATTAAAGAATTATTGGGAATTTTTAAGTGAGATATTTGAATCATATGTAGGTAGGAAAATAGTCTTGATTTTTAGAAATGCCTAAGGAAATATCGACAGATAAAATAGGTTTTTCCTTTAAATTACATCAATTAAGGAAAAAGAAAAAGAGTGAGGGGAAACAATTGTGGTAAAATATTATTATTAGATATGGGCAATTTGGCTACATTATATTGTTTTTCCTACTTTTTATGTGTTTGAAACTTTCCATAATAAAACTGATATTTGAAAATACCAAAACATAAGTGTTGATCATGACCTGTTGAAATTCACAACTTTTTGATGAATTGAAATTTGCAGTAAAAAAAACCCACAAAAACCTAATATTCTAATAATTCAGTTGTGGGAGTGGATTTCTTCCCATAAACTTCCTTTTGCTTCATCCATTCTTTTCTATTTATCTTCAATTAATATAATAGTCCTATATTTGGAGGCATCATTTTTTTTTTTGTACAATTCCAGGTTTAATTGTATTTATTCCTGAGACTATTCGGAAGTAGTACGCATCTGTGATTAATAACTATATTTCAGATACTTGAAATTAAACGTGTATGTACATTATCCTTATGAAAAACTTTTTCAATATGATTTCCCAGAGTATAATAGGCCATAAATCACTATTAAAAATTGTGTCTTGGATTCTGTGAAGTTATATTTATAATGAGAATCCTACTGTGAATAAGAAAAATAAACTTTAATAATGCTTTAAAGTATAGAACACTCTTCTGCAAATAATAATTTTGAGGTACAGAATAAAAGTACAAGTAAAACATAATTTTACACACACATTACAGGAAACACAGTATAATATCTGCTCAAGCTGAAGGAGATGCTGAAGTTCCAAAATTCAATGACAAGAGCTTGAATGTACAGAATATCTGTAGAAAATTTTACCTCTGGAAAGCTGCTATTAAGCTCAGCTTCACTATTTTTCAGTTTCTCTAGGCTTCCTTTCTATTTTCAATTTCAAATTTCTTTTAGGGAAACTGGCTCACTGTGGATCAGATAATTTTTTTTTTTTTTTAATTTTTATTTTTAGAGAGAGCATGAGCAGAGAGGGGCAGAGGGAGCGGAGAGAGAGAATCTTAAGCAGGCTCCGTGCTCAGCACAGAGCCTGACACGGGGCTCCATCTCAAGACCCTGAGATCATAGCCTGAGCCGAAATCAAGAGTTGAAAGCTTAACTGACTGAGTCACCCAGGCACCTCTGTGAGTCAGATAATTCTATCACTGGATCATTCACAGAGGGCAAAGAGTGTCATGGTATATATACTATGTTCATCTCTGTGAGCTGGGGTAATATCACAATCAGAAGCCACTACTTAGTTATACAGAGTCTCAGTTATACAGAGTTAAGCAATCTAATCATTTATCTTTTTGCAATTTGTTACTAGTTAATATTTTATAAATATGTGCAAGGCTAGAATCTCGAGAGTTACTACACATGCCCCTCACTGTACATGAGTGTGCTATATGAATGTCTCTGCTTTTATTCTTGCAGTAGAGATTTTATAAATTTGAAAATGGGCTAAATATTACCAATTTTGCCTGATTGGTGAAACATTTTCATTTTGTCTGTAATATATGCATTTCCTTTTACTTCTTTGTTTTAGTCACTTTTACAAATATTAAGTCTCCACTCCCATCTCTCTATGATGTGTCACTCTTCTGCATCTGTGATTTCCTATGTCACAACCACCCAATATCCATACATTTAGAGTTAAATATTTTGTCAAATGAAAATGGCTCTGTAGCATTATCCCATCTTGATTCAAGAAATCCTGGCTTAATAGGTGCCTATCAATCTGTCACATATTGAATCAGTGTGGCTGCCACCTGATAACGGTAATTCTCCTGAGATCACATGTTCTAAGCCCCTAAGCCAATATCACACATTTTAGGTTAAGGTGACATCTCACTTCTAGTTCCAAATTGTGCTTTTGTTATTGATAACAAATTACCCCACAAACTTACTGGCCTAAAACACAATTTATTATCATGTCTGGGCTCAGATGGACACTGTTCACTAGGAGTCTGTCAAAGGTTGTAGTAGTAAGACATTGGCAGTCTCTAGTCATATGAAGGATCAACTAGACCTAATATCCAAAAGAGCTCACTCGTGTACCTGGCACTAGATGCTAGCTTTCAGCAAGGAGTTCAACTGGGGTTTTCAATTGGAGAACATATATAATCACTTACATGTGTCTTGGGCTTCTCACATCATAGTGATGGATTTCCGTAAGAAGTATCTACAGAGCAAGAATTCCAAGACTAGTGAAAGGATACTACAAAGTTTCTTATGACCAATTATTGTAAGCTCCAAAACATCTTAACTCCTCCACATTCCACTAATCAAGGAAAGTCATGGATTTAAGGGAAGGGATTTATATTCTGTATTTGATATGAGGAACAGCCTTCTCACACAGGAGAAAAGAATCGATGGCAGCATCTTTGACTTACTATTTTTACCCACTCTCCTTTTCTCCAAGGTGAACTTACCAATACTATTGCTTTTTCTCCCTCCTTCTCTCTTTTCTTCCTTTTCTCCATGTAAGAACACTTAATATGAGATCTAACCTGTGTACAGAACTTAAAGTATACAATACAGTGTTAACTATATGCAAAATATTGTACAGCAGATCTCTAGGATTGATTCACTTTGCCAAAGTGAAACTTTAATACCAGTTGAACAACAGCCGCCTATGTCCTCCCTCTCTCCAGTCTCTGGCAACCACCATTTTATTCTTTTTATGAGTTTGACTAATTTAGATATCTCATATGAATGGAATCATGCAGTATTTGTTCTTCTGTGGCTTACTTATTTCACCTAATATAATATCCTCCAGGTTTATCCATGTTGTCACATGTGGCAGATTTCCTTTGTTTCTTTTGTTTGTTTGTTTTGTTTTTTTAAGATTTTATTTATTTATTTGACAGAGAGACACAGCGAGAGAGGGAACACAAGCAGGGGGAGTGGGAGAGGGAGAGCAGGCTCCCCGCTGAGCAGGGAGCCCGATGCGGGGCCCGATCCCAGGACACTGGGATCATGACCTGAGCCGAAGGCAGACGCTTAATGACTGAGCCACCCAGGCGCCCCTCAAGTCAGTGTTTAACTTGGTAAACATGTCTGAAACCATGCATCCTTGGCTGCTAAGCACCATGGCGGACAGGGCTAGAAAGCTAACAGCTTTATTTTGAGCAGGGGGCAAAGACAAGGCAGCACTTTACAGCTACATTGTAACTAGATCCTGCATCAGATTTCCCTTGTTTTTAAGGCTAGATAATATCCTATATATATAGACCATATTTTTAATCCATTCATCTGTCAGGGAATATTGAGGTTATTTCTTTGTTTTGGCTATTGTGAAAAATGCTACAGTGACCATTAAAGTGCATTTATCTCTTTGGGATCCTGTTTATAATTTTTGTGTCTACTTCTTAGCCTCCTACCAATTGCCTAACACTTTTACTTTGGCATTTACCCCTATCTTTCAAAAATCTGCATTTGGATTATGGACTATAATCTATTTTACAATTTAAATGAAACATCTAGAATAAACAAATCTATGGAAACAGGAGGTATATTATTGATGTCTTTATTTTCAAATTTAATATGTTCTTTATTGATAAGCTCCAGCACAAATTGCTCAATATGCCCCAAAATATACATTTATAATCATTTACATCACCTATATTTAGCACCATTTCTAATCTCTGTGTGTCACAGTTAGGGATACTCGAAGTTTTCTATGAACTTTCACTTCAGCTTTTGTTTTTTCTTATTATAGATAGACTCAGCCCATTACAAAAAAATTATATCTTTATTTCCTCCATTCTTTCTTTTCATTTTCTTAAGTTTTTATTTAAATTTCACTTAGTTAACGTACACTGTAATATTAGTTTCGGGTCTACAATATAATAATTCAAGACTTCCATTCAACACCCAGTGCTCATCACAAGTGCACTCCTTAATTCCTATCACCTATTTTGCCCATCCCACCACCCACCTTGCCTCTGGTAGCCATCAGTTTGTTCTCTATAGTTAAGAGTCTGTTTCTTGGTTTGCCTCTCTTGCTCTCTTTTTTTCCCCCCTTTGTTCATTTGTTTTGTTTCTTAAATTCTACATATGTGTGAAATATATGGTATTTGTCTTTCTCTGACTGACTTATTTTGCTTAGCATAATACTCTCTAGCTCCCTCCATGTCATCACAAATAGCAAGATTTCATTCTTTTTTGTGGCTGAGTAATATTCCATTATATATATATACCACATTTTCTATATCCATTAATCAGTTGATGGACACTTGGGCTGTTTCCAAAATTTGGCTACTGTAGATAATAATGCTTCTATAAACATGCATGTGCATGTATCCCTTTGAATTACTATTTTTGTATTCTTTGGGTGAAAACCTAGTTTTGCTGGATGCAATTGCTGGATGGTAGGATAGTTCCCATTTTTTAATTGAATTATTTGGTTTTTTGGGTGTTGATTTTTATGGGTCACTGCCTGTGTTCTCCTCCACTAGGATTTTTATTGTTTCAGGTCTCATATTTAGGTCTTTAATCCATTTTGAATTTATTTTTGTGTTGGGTGTGAGAAAGTGGTCCACTTCCATTTTTCTGCATGTTGCTTTCCAGTTTACCCAAGGGTTTACCCAAGGAACAAGACAGTGATGTCCACTCTCACCACTGCTATTTAATAGAGTACTAGAAGTCCTAGCCACAGCAATCAGACAAGAAAAAGAAATAAAAATCATCCAATTTAGCAAGGAAGAAGTCAAACGTTCAGTATTTACAGATAACATGATACTCTATAGAAAACCTGAAAGACTCCACCAAAAAACTGCTAGGACTTATAAATAAATTCAGCAAAGTCACAGGATTCAAAATCAATGTACAGAAATCTGTTGCATTTCTATACACCAATAATAAAGCAACAGAAGGAGAAATCAATCCCACTTACAATTGCACCAAAAACCGTTAAGATATGGAGGAAGGAATAAAATAACCAAAGTGGTGAAAGACCTGTACTTTGAAAACTATAAGACACTGATGAAAGAAATTCAAGATGACACAAAGAAATGGAAAAATTTTCTATGCTCATGGATTGGAAGAACAAATATTGATAAAATGTCTATACTACTCAAAGCAATCTACACATTTAAAACAATCTTTATCAAAATACCAACAACATTTTTCACAGAGCTAGGAAAAGCAATCCTAAAATTTGTATGGAACCACAAAAGACCCCAAATTGCCAAAGTAGCCTTGAAAAAGAAAAGCAAAGTTAAAAGCATCACAGTTCTGGACTTCAAGTTATTTTACACAGCTGTAGTGAGCAAGACAGTAAGATACTATTGTATGGCACAAAAATAGACACATAGGTCAATGGAGCAAAATAAAAACCCAGAAATGAACCCACAACTCTATGGGGGCAATTAATCTTTGACAAAGCAGGAAAGAATATCCAATGGGAAAAAGACAGTATCTATATTTATTTGAATATTTTCAGATGGCTACTAGATTGTTGAAATACTTTCATGAAAATAAAATCTCTATCTGCTTTTATATTCATATTTTATAATTTACTAATATATTTATATTTAATTTCTGGACTTGCTGTTGGGCACTTTTTTTGGTTTGATGCGTTCTTATGTCAGTGTCATACTTTTAAAGTATCACAGCTGTCTTGGAAATTTGAATATCCGATGGGACTAATCTAATCTTAATATTCTTCTGAAAAGATTTATATGATATAAATAACATAAAATATATATCGCATAATATATATTTATATTACAATCTAGAATAGTACTTGTAACTGAGTGCCAAACACAATAAATTTAGAAATTAAATGATCAACATTAGAAATCACTTAGTGAAACTTCAGAATTTTACTAACAACAAAATGTAGACCCAAATAGCTTGCAGAAAACAATAAAAGTCAATCACAGGTAGTCAATAATAAACATATTAATGCCATCCCTTTAATCAGCACCATAGAATACTCAAAGACAGTGAATTAGATCTCTCAAAGTAAAAGAATAGAAATTTTAAATAGACATTCAGTCATAGCTGTGGTCAACAATAAGAGAACAGAAAATTTTCAGACATACAAACCAGAAACATCTTGCTGAAAAAATATTTTAATGAAATTGCACTCTGGAAACTACAAAAGCTGTGGATTAGTCTAAATCTAATAACACAAGCAATAATTATAAAGCAAACATTTTTAGAAAGATAAGAAATGTATAAATTTGCATAATTATATGAAACTACTAGCAAATTTCCTAAAGAAAAGAACAGAGCAAGTAGTCAAAAAACAAAATTAAAATAATATTAAATAGAACATGCGAATTACAAGCAAACATACTTGATATACTAAATAAAATGTGGTAATTTCAAACACTTATGATATATATTTTGATTGAATATACTAAAATAATCTGTTTTCTTTAAAAATAAAAACTGACATGAAATATTTTCTGCTTATAATGCCATATAATTTATAAATAAAAATAAGTTATGTGTAATGTGCATAATAGTATTAAACATATGTTCTTCCTGTCTTAGTTTTTGGTTTTGGACTGTGAACTAAGATAAATACCATTATTCCTGTAATTTATATGTCTATCATCTATATTTAAATGTATGCCAGGTGGGGGGTGTGTGTGCAAATAGACAGTAAATATATTCAGATATAATAAAAACTTGAAAAAAATTGATAATTCTTTGGTTTAGAAGAGACATGCAAAATGTATTGGAAAGTAATCCACAAAGGCTTCAGTTCCATTATAACTATAGTAACAGCATATATGCTGACTGTCTGTAAATTTGTATGGATTTGTAGAAATAAGTATCCTGCTTTTTGTTTTCTCTAATAGAGAGTGATAAAATAAAATAAACATGTTATTATTTGCATATGTTACTGCACTCATCAATGCAAGTGCACGTGTAAGAAAGCATCCTCAAGTTCAGGTATTTACAGTCAGGAAAGGGAAATGCTTTGTAGAAACTCAGAATGATATGTGGTGTCTTGAGATATCTCTTATAAAATGTTTAGGGATCTGAAAATGTTTTTGTAGTAATTTGACTCAGAATCCACGTTAAATATATGCTTCTCACTGTGGGGTACTAATTCTAAAAATAGTTTTGATAAATTCAAAGGTATCAAGGGAGACAGATGTACAAAATGAAGACAGTGAGATTATTAATATTTACAGGAGGCATTCTATCACTTTTGCCAAGCTGAAGCAGTGCCATATTTAGTTATTATAATAATAAATGTTCCATGAAATAGAGCTATATTACTGTGAGCCAGGATGTTCTAGCTGACTTCAACACCCATTGACCTCTATGCTTAAAGATTTCTCCCTCCCACATCACACATTTTCTCTGAAGATAATCCAGAATTAGGCTATCCAAACTAAAAAAAGGTAAAATAAACAAATGCAGCCTAGGAAAGGAACTTTCTGAGATAAAATTTAAAGGCAAAGCACAAAATAACTGTTCTCAAGACATTCAAAAGTAACACAGAAGGGTGAGGGCTGTGGTCATGTGTCTTCTATTTATCTTCTTGGACTCAATACATTTTATATGCATTTGCCATTAATACACGTCTTTTGTTTGCAAATACATACAATTTGGATTTATCCATTAGACTACTACTAGTAAATTTTCTTCGTGTATTTCATCTAATATTTTCCATAAGAGATTATGGAATATTAAGACCAGTTGAGAAATTGACATTGGGATGACAAAATAGTGCTTTATTTTTAGGTTTAAAAAATTATGTAGCTCTTGCTGAGATGCCTATTTGTGATACATTCTTTTCCAAACTCTTCTATACCTCTTGTCAACATCTGAAATTGTACTTCCAATAACATCTAAGTCAGCATTAGTATTTTATAAATGAGGACTTTTTGTTTTAAAGTTTAATTATGTAGCTTGAAAAACAATTTCGGTCTGCAAATTATGATTTGACACATTAAGCATAAATGCAAGCAGATGGTAAAATGAAGTAATTTAAATTTTCTTGTTATTTTGTTTTTTAAATTTTAGATGTTTATGGAAGGTTTTGATTGTTTAATTTCAATAGTTACCACCATTTAAAAAAATATATTACATTTTAAGAGTATTAAGAGGATTCTCCAAATGGTATGCATTAATCAAATCTTTGACACAAGATCTTCCAATGCTACACTAGCAATTATTTAAAAAATCAACCTTCCTGTAATTTAGATAAATTGGAAAGGTCTGCATTTCTAGTAATTCATTGGTAGGAGGTATTTACAAATATTTATGAAAAATAGACTCTGAATAGCCTGACATGTTCTCTGTTGCATGAAGATAAGAGGAATATACAAAATGAAATTCAAAAGACTGAAATAAGCTGCTAGATTAGTGGAGTAGATCCTGACACAGGGTCTCAGAAAAGAGAGAAAAGCCCTAGATCCTAAGCTTGTGTCACCCAATGTCCAAAATGATCCAGCACTATTTCACCTCAGATTATCAGAATAGGCTAGTGGCTTGAAACACTGCCAAGTCTTCTGTTATGATCTACATGTTTGTGTCTTCTCAAAATCCTAGGTCAAAATTACTACCCCCATTGTGGCTGTGTTTGGAGATGGGACCTCTAAGGAAGTAATGAAGGTGAAATGAGGTCTTTAGAGTGGAGTTCTGATGTGATAGGAGTAGTGTCCTTACAAGAGACACCAGAAAGCCCATCTGTGGGAAGTGTCCACAGAGGCATAGAGGAAAGTTCGTGTGAATATCCAGTGCAGGGGTAGCTATGTACAAGCCAGGGAGAGATGCTTATCAGGAGTGAGATTGGCCCTTGAGCTGGAACTTCAAGCCTCCAGGACTGTGAGAACATACATTTCTGTTGGTTAAGACAGCCAGTCCGTGGTATTTTGTATGGCAGCTGTAGCAGACCAATACATCTTCCAAGAAAAATTGAAGACAAGGGAGGAAACAGAAGCCAGAAGAGGTAGGGTGTATCAAGGAATATTCAGCTAAATTTCCTCAAGGCAAATAAGAAATCAAGGAAGATGTGATCACTTGCATATGTGGAAAAGTTAAAACAAGTGGCACTAAAATAATAATAATAATAATAATAATAATAATAATAATAATACAAATGGGACTAAAATGTGAAGGTATGATATAGCATTAAAGAAATAAAGGAATATAGTGTGAAGAGAAAAATCCACTTCCATTTCAGAGGCAAAAATATCAAGACAGTCTCTGGTTGACACATGACTAGTCATTAAGACATGGGACAAAATAGAGCATGAAGGTCTATATTTTAGTTCTTAAAACATCTTCTTGAACATGGCAAAATAAGTTGTGCTCACAGTTAATTTGCCACACCAAGTCAAAGGTCCAGACCAGCTGTCCATGAATTTGGGAAATGTAACCTCAGCCCCACTGCCATTACTTCCCCTCAAGGGCTCTGCATATAATAAAATCATTGTCCATATCTTTTCTACAGTATTGTTGTAGGTTTTTTTATTTATATTTTTTGAATTTTGCACCCCTCACACATTTGCAGTAGTTTGGTGTTATATTTAATTCATATTGCAATGTTGCATTAGATTTTTCTTCTAATTAGACTGTTAGAGTACTTTTTTTTAATGAAAGTTTTTGATTCTCATATTCTATTTATTTCATTAACTCATATTCTATTTATTTCATTAACTTTGACTGGATATGAGGTTTTGTTTGATGTTTTTCTATTTTATTTTTATTTTTTTTGTATTCATGATTGTTTTCACAGACCTACAATATGAGACAATCATATGGGGAGAAAGAATAAGAGAGGTTTATTTGGTTTCTTAGTTCAAGAATGTTTTCATCAGTTGCCACATTAAAACACAGTTTTCATAACAAATTACATGTTGTGTTTGGGGAGGGGAATCAGTCTTCTGATTTATTGATATTAACTTGTTTTTGAGTTTCCGTCTGGAGACACTTTTTAGTCTTTTTTTTCCCCCTAGCTTCACTAAGTTTCCAAAGAATACTTTCTCTTCCCAATTTAATTTGTTTAACTCCAGAAATGAACATTTCCCAAGATTCACATTTTATCCTCTGGTTTCCCACGTTTCTTCCTTTCAACACTGCAATAGCCAGTTCTCTTATTCACCAGGTCTCAAAATTACCTTCAGAAGCTCCACACTGAGGGTTTGGGACTTTCCTTCTAGGGGTGATAAAAACGGACTGTAATTTACTCTTCTATAGACTTAGTGGGCACACAGCAAGGGGAATGTCCTATACATAGTATTTAGGGAAATGCAATGCAAACTTATATGATAGAAGTAGAGAATATGATTGGTGACAGATTTATGATTCAAAGAGATAGATCCAATTATTGACAGGATTAAGATGTTATTTGGGAAGCTGATGAGGTTTCTGGTTATATTAATAAAGGCCTAGTGTCTAGAATTTAAAAAGATAATAGGGATGTGTATCCACATAACCAAATGCCAAGCAGTACCTTTGAATCACTTAGAATTTAACCTGAAGAAAAGGTAACCAGAATGGTAATGGACGTGAAGTTATTGGAAACAGGACACAATGCACAGCCTAATGGTAGTGAGAATACCTCTGTGAAAGTGGGCTTCTCCAATACTGAAGATCCTTATCAAGTAGCTGAAAGGAGATGGCATTGTGACTTGCTTTACTGAAAGTTAGATTATGAAATGTGACCTCGTAACTTTCTTCAATGCCGAGTTAGGGATATATAAGAGGAGAGCAGTTTGTAAATGTAACCATTTTCTTCTCTCTCTCTCTCTCTCTCTAGAAGAAAACCTCCGTATATACTATATGTACATGATTGTCCTGTGATAAATTTTAAGTTTCTAAGATATCAGTGAAGACATCAAGAATTAATGTATTTATGTATGTTTGCAATAAAGAGTTATGGCAATGAACACATTAGAGACTCCAGTCATGGTCTGAAAGAGCACCGTATTTGTTTGACAACTATTTAATTAACCCTTGGTGATTTTCTCATCTTCTAGGAACCTGAAACACTTCCCTGGTAAAGTGATAATAATAATATACAGCATCCTTACAGAAGAGGATATATAATTATGTTTCTGCTCCTTTCCATGGGTCTGATGTATACTTTTTGCTTTAACAGGTATGTTTTGTTAAGTTTCTTTATATTTGGATAATACAGATAGAACATTACATAAACAAATGAAAAACATTATTTTAAACAACTTTTTTAGAGAAAATTGACATGGATAGAAAAAGGCTAAACATCAAATCAATATTCTGTTTTCTGATGAACTTAGTATTGCTAATTTGAAGAATAGAATGAATATCAGAACTCCTTTGTTTTTATCTTTGTATTGTGAAAACTTAGAGTCACACTAAAAACAGAATTCTGTTATTTTGAACCAATAACTTTTTAAAAACTTTTTAAAAATCTACCCTGATATATAGCATGGGGCTTTACAAATGCACTTTGTGACAAAATTATCTCTAAAAGAAAATCCACTGCTATGAGTAACAAAATAAGGCAAAATGACATGTATTTCATAATTACAGACATATATGGGTTGGAAGTAATTGTAATAACCAGGCTTTTGTATTATTTTTATGCAAAATTAAGAATTTATGCACACTCAGAAGTTGTTTCTTTAATGGAAAAATAAACTCCAACTGAATGGCTAAATTACTTTGCTGGGAGTTAATTTTCTTCTTACATTTTAAACCAACATCTTGTATCCCAAATTACTCAGTGGAAAAGCAAATTGATGGCATGAAATTAATTTCCACTTTTTTAAATCTACATGGATATAAATCACCGCAACTTGGGGGAGATTGAAAAATGACCGTATTAACAAAACTCCATGTTCAACAGACAAATAAACATCCTCACACATCCAAATCACCACTGTGTATTTACCCATCATTAGCCATAATCCACTTGAGATGATGATGATAAATGAACCAAGAAGCTGGATCCCTAAACAATATCTATTTAATGATAATAAACAACCTGAAACACAGAAAGACTCACCTTCCATGAAATTGGTGTTTAGCCCGATGGGGACCTAACTCAATCTCTGGCATCACAGGTTTCTGTTATGGGGCATGCTCTTCCCATAATCTCACAGCTTTGTTCCCATTTTAATACTAATATTTTCATGAATGCCATTGATGTTGATACACAATGATAAACTTTCTCAAGGTAACCTCAATTAACTTTTATATTTAGATGGATATATGATAGATAGATAGATGATAGATAGATAGACAGGTAGACCCACCATAAGGAAATGTTTGATGTGTTTTTATTTTTTCTTTAAAAACTAGCTGTTTGACAATTTTGAAGATACTCCCAAAGTTCTCGGAGACTTCTTCAATCTTCTAAGCTGTAGCTGTAAGATTAAGCTTGAACATTTTTGTTTCATGCTATGACCAGCAAAGCCTAAGGTGAAGTCTTTTGGGACGCTAGGTACCTGAAAAAGAAGTGCCCTTTGCTTTGTGACTCTGGTAAGTTCACGTTGTAATAGTTTATAGTTATGAGACCTAACCTCAATGGGGCATCAAATTGTATTTCCAGCTTCTCATGGTCATCCTTTCACTCTTCCTGTCTGTAGGCACAAAACTGCCCACTTTCACCAACATAAAACTCTATTCTCCTAATTTTGTGGAATGGGTTGATTAGATTAACTTCTGGCCTATTTTTAAATTTTGACCCACCTCCCCAAACCAATCTTTTCTCTGGACATTGATTATACTATTTTTATTGCCATAAATTGTTTTTATCAACCCTGGCCTTTCTTTTTCTTTATCAAGAATTTATCAGTACCCTTTAATCATATCAGTAAGGTAAAAAACTAACCATCATGATAAAGGCAATCTGTTCTCCTTATACAACTGAATTTAGAGAGAGCTTCTCTTATGAGATTTTTCTAAGACACCTTTGTATATTATAATTAAAGATGCAGCTCAATGCTTTTTTTTTTTTTTTAATAGCTGTTGCTAAAATTTTTTTAAAAATAAACAGAAATGGGTGCCTAGGTGGCTCAGAGGGTTAAGCCTCTGCCTTCAGCTCAGGTCATGATCCCAGGGTCCTGGGATCGAGTCCCACATCGGGCTCCCTGCTCAGTGGAGAGCCTGTTTCTCCCTCTCCCTCTGCACCTCCCCCCTGCTTATGCTCTCTCTGTATCTCTCCGTCTCAAATGAATAAATTAAAAAAAAAATCTTAAAAAAAAAATAAACAGAAATAACTCAGGTCAAAATGGAACTATAAAAACAAAATTTATCCAGGAAAACAAATTCAAAATACAAACTGGGAATTGCACTTATATCACAGACAAATTCTAATGTCCCTACATTGTTAAGACAAATACAGATGAAGGGAAAATGGCAATTGTATTAACCTATGGCACAATGAATTGAATAGTACAAATGGTAGATGCTATGGGAGTTTAAACAAACATACTTCATGATGTCTTCAGTTAACAAGGAATAGAAGGTATAACTGGAGCTTAATCTTGGGATCCAAAAAGTAAATTTTACTGTTGTGTATGAGAAAGAAAAACAGACAGGTATGGAAGAGAATTACAGACAGAGACAGAGATATTACAAAGATTAGTGTTTGTATTAGTGGTGAATCTTCTAGGTAAATGCTAAAAATGTTGAGACGTGATCACATTTCCCTACAAGGGTTGATAGTGTATGCTTTTCAAGAGGATTTGTGTAAAATATTAGAATGATAGCTGTATTTGTTTTCTATTGCTGCTATAATAAATTATCACAAATCCAGTGACATAGAACAATACAAGTTTATCATATTATAGTTCTAGAGGTCAGAAGTCTGATGTGCGTTTCATTGGCTAAAGTCAAGGTGACTTTGAGAGCTGCATTTCATCTGGAGGCTTCAATGCCCTCAGGCTGGTGTCTTGAAGCCTTTGTTCCTACAGATTGTAGAAGAAAGGTCTGGGTGGATTTTTGTCTATAGCTGATCTTTCCTTCCTCTGTTGCCCATGGGGGTTTCCAAGCATGCTTGCACACCGCAAATTTGGATGAGACCTTTTAATCCTTAGAAGACTTAAGAGAGAAGGTTGTGGGTGCATTTTGGGCAGAGGTTGCTGTTCCAGTACTCAGACCATCACCTTGAGGGAAGTGTGCTCAGGACTCATTCTGATCTTCCCTGTGAGTATTTGGTGATATTTTTGGAGAAAAAGCCTTCAAAGGGAGTAAATTCTAGTATGTCTGATATCCCCTATGGTTTTACACTCTCTCACTAGCCTATACACTAGGAAATTGTTAAAATATTCTAGCTTATTCTTATTTATAAATCATTTGGTGATGTGTATCCCAGGTAAGCAAATACTCAGGCCCAGTTTTTCCCTATTGCTTACTGTGTCACTCAGTATTTATGAGTAGTTGTTTGCCCCCTGACCTCAGTTCCCTGATAGTTTCAAGAAAAGTCATTATTTGCAGTTTGTCCAGCTGTTCTCTTGTGGCAGGTAGAAGATTGGCATCTTTCCAGTTTTCTGTATCTCTTCATTAGATGTAGAGGAATTCAGCAATTCTTTAGTCAGCTTTAATGATTTATGTCCTTTAAAGAATTTGTCCATTTTACCTAAATTTTAAAATTTATTGCCATAAATTTGTTCATAATATCCTATTATTTTTTAATCTGTAGAATTAACAATAATGTCACCTTGCCATTTCCAATATTAGAAATTTCCGTTCCGTCTCTTTTTTTTTCCTGATCAATCCAACTATAAATTCATAAATTTTGTTGATTCTGTCAAGAACCCATTATTGATTACATCAGTTTTTTTTCTTGTTTTATTGTGTTTTCTATTTCATTAACTCATGCTCTGACTTTTATCATTTCCTTTCTTTTGTTTACTTTTAGTTTAAAATACTCTTTCTAGTTATTTACGGTAGAATCTGAAATTAATGATTTGAAACATTTTGTCTTCTTAGTCTATGTAGTTACTACTGGAAATGTCCCTATATTTATAGCTGCATTCTACAAATTGAAATGGTGTGTTATGTTTCTTCAGAAAAAAAAATCTTTCTAATTTGCCTCTTCAATATTTCTTTGATTCACATTATTTTGAAGTATAGAATTAAGTTTCATGTATTTGGATATTTTCCAGGTCACCAGTTAATGATTTCTAGTTTAATTCCAATATCTTTGGGGAATATCCTATTTAATACTTGAATCCTTCTACATTTATTAAAATTTGTATTAATTATATCTATCTTGGTAAATATTTTTGTACATTTAAAAACAATGTGTATACTGCTGTCCTTATTTGGTGTATACTATAAGCATCAATTGAGTCAACTTCTTGGATAATGTCCAAGTTTCTTATATCCTTACTGACCTTTTTTTTTTTTTTTAAGATTTTATTTATTTATTTATTAGAGAGCGAGCGAAAGAGAAACAGCATGAGAGAGGAGAGGGTCAGAGGGAGAAGCAGGCTCCCCGTTGAGCCGGGAGCCCGATGTGGGACTCGATCCCAGGACCCTGGGATCATGACCTGAGCCGAAGGCAGTCGCTTAACCAACTGAGCCACCCAGGCGCCCTTTTTTTTTTTTTTTTTTTTTTTAATAGCAAGAAAGTGTCATTGAAATCTCTGACCATAATTGTGGATCTGCCTACTTCTTCTTGCAATTTTATCAGCTTTTGCTTAAAATATTTTGCAGTTCTGATATTAAGTGCGTGGGTGCTTAGAATTGTTGGGCCATTTTACTGGACTGACCCCTTTATCATTATGAAATGACCCTGGTAATATTCTTTGCTCAAAAACCTACATCACAAAACTAATTTAGTCACTACTGTTTTTGATTAGGGTTAGCATGGTATACATTTTAAATCATTTTTATTTCCACTCACTTGTGTATTTATTTTTAAAGTAGATTGCTTCTAAACAAGGTTGAGATTTTTACCTTATGTTTGATCTAGTGGGGTAAATGTGGGAGCTAGAAGCAGAGGAACTGCCACTGAAATAATTCTATAAGTTAGGCTGCCATTGTTCCAGGAATTCCAACAGAGGACATGAGTCTGGTAGGTTGGAGAGAAGTGACTTTATTACTCACAACAGCGGCAGTAGCAGGAACATTAGCAATGTACTGGTTTCCTGAGCACTACACCTCACAGGATGACTTAGGGACCCTTGCAGGTCCATTAAAGGAATAGAATCCTGGGCTTAGGGAAACTTCCAAATTCCTAGCAAGTAGTAAGCAAGCCTATTTATTTTGAGGAAGATCAGGTGTAATACAAGACTTTGACTGCATTATCTCACTTTTTAGGATAGCCAACTGCAAAAGCTATCCTGAAAAGTGGTCCAGATGAAGGGGTGGCCAAAACCTTGAGAGCTGAGGATACGCAGATGATTAAAAGTGCTAACTGGCTCCCCAAAGCAGTATATAATGGATCTTGAATTTTTATATAAAGTGGTCACCTTGGAGTTTTGATTGAATTGTTTATACCATTTACAGCTAATGTGCTTATTGAAAAGTTTAATATAAAATTGAAACTGATCTTTTTGAGTCATACTTTTAAGTGTTTGTTAAATCAGGTCAGAGCTACATTTGGTCTAGGGTTGCTTTTCCCCACTAAATGACACATGACTCTTCCTAGTCTTCCACCCAACTCCTCATGAATGATGAGGTTTTTTTACTCTGATAGTTCAGAACAGGCACTGTTCTTTCCTGTTGTCTTATTCCATTCAAACTACTACAACAGAAATTGATTTCTCAAGGTTTTGGAGACTGAAAAGTATGAGATCAAGGTACTAGCAATCTCATTCTGGTGATGGCCTACTTTCTGGTTCATAGCCAGCAATTTCTTCCGTATCCTCACATGGTTAAAGAGGTTAGGAAACTGTATTGGGTCTCCTTTATAAGGGCATCAGTCTTTTTCATGATGGCTCCACCCTCATGACCAAATTTCCTTCCAAAATATCTACCTATCAATACCATCTCAGCGGGCATTAGAATTTCAACATATAAATTTTGGGAGGAGACAAACATTAAGACCATAGCACATGATTCTCATACATAAGAAAATATGAATTAAGTACAACATAGGGAATATAGTTACTAATATTATAAGTATGTAGGGTGACAGATGGTAACTACACTTATGATGAGCATTGTATAATATATAAAACTGTTAAATCACCATGGTGTACACCTGAAACTAATATAATATTGTAGGTCAACCAAACTTAAATTACAATTTAAGGAAAATACGAATTGAAACGAAGAAAATTTAACCTCTAAGTTATGTAATAATATGGCATTTTAATGGCACTACTTAAAGCAAATGTTTAAATGAATTAATGATTTTGTGTTTCATTCCTGTAGAAAAGTAAGTTAAAAATTAACCATTTTGGGAATGATTCAGAAAATATCACTGATACAGAAAAATCATATTTCAAAGGATAGAACTCATTTAAACTTCTTACATCTTCATTTTTTTCCTTTCAGTATAAACATTGATTTTGATTTATTTGTATTTCTAGATCTGACTCATTTTTTTTTTTCCTCATGCCATTTATTTCTGAGTAGCTAATAAGATTTTTCTCATTAAAAGTAAGCCATTGTAGTTCCAATTTTGGTTAGCACTTCTAATACACTGAAGAAAAAAAATGCTATGTAATCAGTCAATCATGGTCTGGAGGGATTTCTGATGAAACCATACTAAGCTTTTTCAAAATCATATTAATAAAAACCTAAACTCAAAATGGCACTAAGGAAAAATACTTTCTTAAGGAAAATAAAATTTATAAAGTTCTAAATCCAATTAAATTTTAGGATACTATTGGAAGAGGAATTCATATGATTACTTTTATTATAATTTCAAAATGTTGCTAGCATTTTTTAAGGTATTTTTAAAATGAAATGCACATATGAGCATCTCTAAGGCTAGAATAATTTCATATTGTATTTCTTTTCTCATTCAGATAGAGTAATATTTTCATGTCTTGAGATTGTAACATACAATATATTAACTATTCTTTCATCTGATTTGTCATATTAAATTATATTTAGTATAGAATTTTAAGATTCTTAATTATTTATCAAACTAAATAAGAAAAAAATAACACAAAAGAGAAAGCAAACAAGTAAAATAAGAAAGAAAAACTGGAAGGGAAGGAAGAGGGAAGGAAGTAAGAAAAGAAGTGAGAAAAGAAGAAATGATGGTTAAAGATTTAAAAAAGACAGGAGAGGGGCACCTGGGTGGCTCAGTTGTTAAGCGTCTGCCTTCAGCTCAGGTCATGATCCCAGGGTCTTGGGATCCCGCCCCGCATCGGGCTCCCTGCTCAGCGGGAAGCCTGCTTCTCCCTCTGCCCCACCCCTTGCTTGTGTTCCCTCTCTCACTGTGTCTCTCTGTGTCAAATAAATAAAATCTTAAAAAAAAAAAAAAAAGACAGGAGGAAAGAAAGCAAGAAAGAAACTGCACTCACCTAAGAATGAGATCACGAAAATAATTCATAGGTCATGAAATGTACATTTAAAAACTACAGTTAAAAGCAAAGACTGCCATATGAATTTTATATAGGAAGTCAAAGTCCTAACCATAAATATAAAAGAATGCACAGGACCCGTCACATTTAAAACATGTCATTCTGTCTCTCATTACAAAAGTTATAATTTATTATTATTTTAAAATTCAAATAAATAATTTTTGCTTCTATATTATCAGGTGACTATGACAAAGATTTCTACACACAAACAAAATTTTTTGTACATTTGTTATAGGTATGGATAACCCCTTTAGTATTCCATATTTACTCAAGTGTAGTATTTTGTATTGTAGTACTCTTTACAAAGCTTCCTACCTCAATTTCCAGTTCTCCAAAGGATATTTTTCTGTGACCAGATCAGCATCTAGGCAATAATTAGCCTTAATCAGATAAAGATGAAATAGGTTGAGGCAGTCTAGGAATAATTAATTTATCTTTGGGGATTGAGAAACCTATGATGAAGAGATCACATTACAAGAAAGCATAGACTTGTCAAAGGCAGAAAAGCTGATCTTTAGCTACAGAGAATTTTTGCCATTTTTGCATTCACTAGTACACCTAATTAATATTTTGCATGGATTTGTTCAAATTAGTCCACCAGGGAATTGGGTCTCATGTGGAAAATAATAAAGCCAAGTAGAAATGCTGACCCAAGGTCAGTAAGCACTTAATCAAATGGGCATTCAAGCTATTAATTTTCTTTTAGACTTGGAAATAAAAGAACATTGATAAAAGGAAATAGAATTTAATTAAACAATAATATTAAATGAACTCATTATATAAATAGAATGTTTTCCAAAAACATTTTTTGTTTTCTTCCAAAATTGTAAAAATATCTTTAATAAGTGTTTTTTGTAGAACTTACTCCTGCTTTAAATGTCAGTGAAAATATTACAAAACATGGGTGAAGGACTCATTTATTTAATTTTTTACTTTTATAATGTTTTACAGTAATATTTATATATATTTACATAATTAATTTTGTTATTTTAATAACTTGACTAGTTTAAATTGAGAAAGCAGTATTAGAATAGCAGAAAGCATAGCCTTTCACATAGGACTTCCTAGTCAAATGTCATTGCTGCCTGTTATTAGCCATATAATCTTGATTATGTTATTTAAACTCTTTTACCTGATTTATTTTCCTAATTGGTAAAATGAAAGTTATGAGATAATTTATGTAACTAATATAGGCAAATCACATTAGGAGAATGCGAGTTACAGAGCAAGTTTCCAGCAACTGTTAGTTGCTTTTATCATCATAATTATCATTGTATTCAGTAAATCAGACTAAACTGTTTTCTAAGATAACCATTCATCAAATGAGAATGAAAATATTAATCAGTATTCTACTAAAAAAAACACAACTCTGGTTTTTAGGTAAGTTATTGTATAAATTGGAAGTTATAGATAAAACTCAGGAAAAATGGAAGATAAAATGATTACTTATACTGTGTAATATAACATAAATTGGAAAACTATGTGAAAAAAATTTATTTTCTGAAAAGTCAGGATATCTTAAGTTCTTTACATTCATTTCATGAATTTGATATTGAAGTATGCTACAAATTCATTCAAGTAATGCAGACATTACTTCGTGGGGAATTAGACATCGTGGTTCTTTCTACCAGAATGCCTCAAGGATGCTTTCATGTAGAGTTAGTGAATCCAAAATATCACTCACTCCTCATCAATCATGGATTGACTTTCTTCAGAGTTGGCAGATTTGTCAGTAACCTGGATATTCAAGTTACTGACTTATGTTCTATCTTCTTGGCTCTAAACTTTTATGTCCCCAGGTAATAAAACACCTCTGATTTTGTGTGTTTGTGTGTGTGCACATGCCTTGCACTTGAGCTTATTTTGTTTTTGATTCTTGATGTTTAGAAGTTCCTGGAATTCCGTGCAGCAGAGGTGGAAAAAAAAAAAAAAGAAAAAGAAAATTATTTCATTCCCAGAAATGGGGATAAATTTATATTATATATTCCAGAAATAGAGATAAATTTCTCCAAATAGTTTACTCAGTTCTTATAGATGAAAGTAAAGACATTGCAAAATTGCTAAACACACCTCAGAAACAAACATGCAAATACAGCAAAAGTAGCAAAATCTATAGAGGGTTAGCATTATTCTTTTACTTTATCATTTCTATTTTTTTTAATTTATTTTCATGAGTGCTGCAGAAAACTATTTTAAACTGTTATCCTTAACTCATGGAATACTCTAGAACTAATGTAAAGGATGTATGCAAAAAATACATAAAGTGGTATTTATAATGATAAAAAAGGACATTTTGCTTCCCAGCTATCTAAATATTTTATAGCAAGAGCCTTTACAAGTCTTAGAGGAGTCAAATGTATTTGATTTATTATTTCCACTTGAGAGTACTACATTATGAGTATAAACCAAAAAATTGAAATTCCATTTTTCAAAAAGAAAAATGTTGGATTTTGTCTGACTGGAAAAGAATATGATAGATGGTTGAAAGGGCAGAAACTTCTACTTATCCAATATAACCTATTCTCTTCCACAGAAATTGGATTGTTATATATAATTTACAAGACCAAAGGTCCATGAGCAAGGGGTCGTGTACCATTTCTGAATGTGAGAATAAAGATGAAGCCTCTCCTTCCCCATTCTCCCTTTGTAAGGAGACTGGATCCCAGTGTCAGTGAACGAGATTTGACCTTGCTGGTGAGCCTGGCAGGTTTTTATCCCCTCCCTGGAGAGTAACTGTTGGCGTATCTAGTCTGCTACTTAGAGGTTTTAGCCTAGCACTGTGACCAACCATCCTGCATAGTTTCAGAATTCCCCAAATATCTTGAGAAGGAAAATGTTCCTGTTTGTGCATCTGGACTGCTTCCGGATCTTTTTGCTGCCTCTAATAAATTACTCTAGGATTTTCTAGATGTTCCAAGGCATGCTATGAATTACTACAAAAGATTATTTGATGTTTGAAAAATGTCTTTTTAGATTTTCATATTCCAATAATTTACCCATTTTTATGAAATGGCTGAACTTTCTTATTGACTTGGGAAATTTTATATGAATTATAAATATTGACATTTTTATATTCTAGAAATCTCATCTATTTTACCCCAGTATGTACTTTTTCTTAAATGTTGTTAATGTTGTTTCTTATTTTATCAAAGTTTATATTTTAATCTAGTCCAAGTATCAATTGATCCTTTTACCTTTGTTTTTGTTTCTACTTTAACCATATACTTCCTATTCTAATTTCAAAAACATATTTCTTAAATTTTGATATCTTTTCAGTTGTATGTCAGTGCTGTATCTTTTCTTTATTGATGCATGACCGGGACAAGAGAATGTGCCTCAGAGTCTTCCAAATCAGGTCTGTGCTCTAAATTCCATCTCCATGGTTTCATGGAAGCTGGGCTTTTCACCAGCTCTTCCCAGCCAAGGATGGAGTATACAGGGAGTCAATGTAAGGGGTTGGGTTATTACCCCAATTTAGGACCCCTCTAAGACTTGTAAGGGCTCTTTCTATGAAATATTTAGGTAGCTGGGAGGCAAAATGTCCTTTGTTTATCATTATAAATATCACTTCAGTTAGTTTTGCCTATGTCCTTTATATGAGATCTTCAGAAACTAGTTTGCAAGTTTCATGAAAAGTCTAGGGTCTATTATAATTATGTTGACTTATGGATTTATCTGATTTCTATTGCTGCATTCTACAGCCAAATGGCACATTTTTCTCAAATATTGGTCATATGCATGTATTTTTACTTGCAATCATACATACTTTAAGTATCTTGCAATTTGAATGTTAGCCAATCGACATCAGTCATCAAAGCTACAATTCACCAGCATACGTTTTATAATGAAGGAGGAAATGTACTTATAAATATAAGCAGGGGATAAAATAAATATTTTTACATCAATTAAACTGGTTTAAAGAAAGATTCTCAAATACATGTTTAAAATTATTTTTTAGGGGTGCCTGGGTGGCTCAGTCGGTTAAGTGTCTGCCTTCGGCTCAGGTCACGATCCCAGGGTCCTGGGATCGAGCCCCATATCGGGCTCCCCGCTCAGTCCGGAGTCTGCTTCTCTCTCTCCCTCTGCCCCTCCCCCCTGCTCGTGCCCTCCCTCTGCCTGCCACTCTCTCTGCTTGTGCTCTCTCCTGCTCTCTCTATGACAAATAAATAAATAAAATCATTTTTAAAATTATTTTTTAAAGTGATAAAGTATCTAACACATAAATCCATACCATCAGTAGTATTTTTATACATTAAAGATAGAACACCTTCCTGGTTTCCAATACAAAAGATTTTCTGTAAGTACCCTCCGACTTTACTGTCCACTGTCCCATCTGCCAAGATGAGAGTGAAGGCTTAGAGTGAAGGTCTCATATCCTTTGTATATTGAGTCTTACCAGAAAGACTAAGTAGGCATGGGTAGCCTACCCTGCCTACTTCCTTTTAGGAGCAAATCCAGTCCCAAGGAGAACAAGTTTGTATTATCTTCATCATGACTTCTGTCACTTGGCTAGACTTTTCTTCCATATGGGGAATCTTATCTGTGATTAGTAGAATATGTGACTGAATTAGTAAGTCTTATTCTGAGATTCAGATAGAAATTCCATTTGGACATCTTATTGAGTTACATCTCCCCATTTCAACTCTATCATGATAAAATTGACATTTGTCCTGCTATCAATGTTGGTTTGTTCGCCATTTAATTACAATATAGTCATGAACTCTTGTGTAAGTTAAAAAATAATAAACACTAAATTTGATGTATAACGTCTACAATTTCAAAATCTTTTATTCCTAATAAAGGCTTTCAATCTGTGTTCCAAGCAGATAGAAGGGAAAGAACAAAAGAAAAGGGCAAATGTCAAAACCCAGGTCCGTAATACTCTTAAGAAGATCCAAACATAAATTCCTTGTAAATACTTTGGTAGACATGAATGCAATTGCACAAGAAACTCCATGGAGTCCAGAAAGAGTGAACATGTCCTCAGTAGAGGAATGGGTTATGAGTGAATTTGGGGTAGCCAGTCTGCAATGCCTGCTACAAAGTTCTTAGGAAATCTGTAAATTTAGTGAAAAAATGATATTAATGCCTATATTAATCTGAAGTCTTAAAATAGAGTGATTTCACAGAGTTCTTCTGCTTTTGTTTCTAACCTAGTTTTAATCACATTTGTTTTCCTGGAAATTGCAGATATGAAACCTGATATTGTAAGAATGAAAAAAAAATGTGAAATCAGGGACTAAATGCTTCCAACATTTAGGATAGAAATCTGGTCATTAACAGAGTAGATAACTTGATTTTAAGGACTTTATATAGGTAATTTTGTTCTCAATATGTTACATAAGACACTGTGATAGTCCCCGAGAAGATATAAAAGTTTAAAATCTGCATTTAAATTCTAACACATGCAAATTTAGATCTATGCAAATGAGATTATTAGATTAGTGTTAGAAAAATTTTAAATTTCTATTTAACTTTATAAATCCTATTAAGATAAAGATTTAGAGGAATACTTGTGCTTTGATGTTAGCTCTGAGAACAACCTGTTTGAAATTCAGTGTTGGCTCCTGGGCATGTGTTACAGGAAATTGTGAAGGATGTGGTTTGATATTTCTTTGCTGCTACCATATATCCTTTTTAATCTACCACTTCCCAGTTTCCCAGTTTCCTCGATGCCAATGCTATTGTGTTCTTGAAAAGAAATGACAAAACTGATTTTCTCTTGGGTAACAATTAGCAGTTGGGATAACCTTAGCAGCAAATAAAAGAAGATTGTACTCACTTGCTTATAACATAAGGATCTTATATTATTTCATGTAATAGGATCCCCAGATATTAGGAAGGATCTAAATATCCTCAGGTTCAGCCTCTTGCTTGTTTCTTTTGTCTTTTATATTGTAGCTTCAACCTAGAGCAAAAGACATTTCTTCAAGTCCTTCCAGGTTTTACATTCAGAGTAAATAATATCTACATAAAGAAGAAGGGTTCTTTATTCTTGGATTTGTTTCATAGGCTAGTATAAAGGACACATTTCCCAGAAAAACACACAGAAGCTTTTCCCTCATATCTCATTATTAATCACAATCAGTCATGCTTTTTTTTTTTTCAAATTCAATAAATGATAATATATATGAGAGTGCCATGATGGTCATAGACCAGTCAGGATATGTTCCTGGAGATTGATAAAGGATCACCTTCTGTGGTGGAGGGTGGCCAACAGAACAAAATCAGCATCTATCTGGGAAGGAAGAAAATAGTAAATAAATATTGGGTAGGGAGCCAACTGGAGCAGCTAAATAACTTAACAGAGTAGAATTGTTTATTCTTTAAAAAAAGACAGTAATCTCAGGAAACAAACTGAGGGTTGCTGGAGTGGTGGGGGGTGGGAGGGATGGGGTGGCTGGGTGATAGACATTGGGGAGGGTATGTGGTACGGTGAGCGCTGTGAATTGTGCAAGACTGTTGAATCACAGATCTGTACCTCTGAAACAAATAATAAAATATATGTTAAAAAAAAAAAGAAGATAGCAGGAGGGGAAGAATGAAAGGGGGGAATCGGAGGGGGAGACGAACCATGAGAGATGATGGACTCTGAAAAACAAACTGAGGGTTCTAGAGGGGAGGGGGGTGGGAGGGTGGGTTAGCCTGGTGATGGGTATTAAAGAGGGCATGTACTGCATGGAGCACTGGGTGTTATACGCAAACAGTGAATCATGGAACACTACATCAAAAACTAATGATGTAATGTATGGTGATTAACATAACAATAAAAAATTAAAAATAAAATAAAAAAGACAGTAAAATAGTTGTACATATTAATAAAGGTAGGAGTTTTGCTATTAATAATAGACATGGAGGTGATTTGGGGTAGATTTTCTAGGATCCTTCACATTACAGTATGAGGGAAACCTAGTACTTTATCTCTGAATAAAAAAATATGTTAAATATCAATCATTCATTTAAACATATACACAGAAAGAATATTTCAATAAAAATGTTTGTAATATTTAAAAATTTTTAGGCTTAAAATAGAATTTAACAGGGATTAACATAGATCACATGACTCATCTACATTTTATGTGCTAGATACTTTGCTCTTTTAACAATCCATGATAATGTTTTATTTGAACTATGGCATATTATGGACTTCTGTTCAGCAAGTTGATTGTTTGATATACTAGGAAAATAGCTCAAAAATGGATATGTTTATTTGTTAGTAATATTAACTACTCAGAATGTAACTACACATATTCCATAATAGGAAGTCAAAATTTATTTGATGAATGTATGAATAAACAATGTCATTTACTGAAACTTCCTATATGCCAGAAACTTTATTGTCATATATTTAATATTAGCAACATTGCAAAATTGGTCCTATTTTCCCCATTTTACAGATGAGATGACATATGTTAAATAATTTTCTGTAAAGACAAGTATTAGCTGATACCCCTTTTTATTTGTGGAATGCTTTTATTTGGGTTGATGACTGATATTAAGAGAAACAAACTAGGTACCTATATTTTTATAAGTGACATAAGCAATGAAAAGATTATTGAAAAGAGTGGTAGTTTGCCATTAAACAGAAGTTTTGCTCAATAGTGAGAGAAACATTTCTCAGTTCACATACAGAGCATATTCAGTAGCCCAAGTAAAAAAAAAAATGTAATATAACTTTTTATATTAACATGATGAAAGTCTTTCAGTATGGCTAGTAACATATATAACCTGAAACTATGGCTGAGGTGATGGCTTCACTTCTTCCACGATCTGGAAATATAAACTAATTTAAGTTGTAATATATAGTCTAAGTTATTTACACTAAATTTGAAGTGACTTCATCTCTATAATAGAAATAGGACATCTCTTATATATCTTTATATATATAAAAAAACTATATCACATGTGTTGTGCAATATTTTACTGTTGTCACCCAAAGCCAAATGAACTGGAAATTTCATTTTTTCATTTCATTTTATTTTATTTATTTAATTTTATTTTATTGGAAGTTGCCTGTGATCTATAAAAGGCAAAAAATTCTCATTTGAATAGAGTAAAAGGATTAGTTATTACTCATGCATGCAAAAATTTTTAAGGATTCAGCTGTGTCAGTGATAGATAGACTACTGAGAAACCATTTGGGATTTCTGTGATTAGGTTAGACAGGTCCCAACTCTTATTAGTGAGTGTTGCCTTGTTCTATTACAGAAGAGAAGGCAGCTTTCTTCCTGGGTTTTCCCCCTGGTGCTGCCTGCTTTAACTAAACCTGTAACATTTTCGACAAGCAAATCAGGAAGGACTTTGCAGGCAGATGGTGGAGCTGCCTATACATTCTCATTTACATGTAACCTTGGTTCCTAACTGTACTGGAGCCATATGCAGGGGTCTTGCATTCCCTTCGGGTTGGTTTCAAGTGCTAGGTAGACAAGTCAAATCTAACTTGGCCCATGTTTCCCTAATGTGATTTAATTCAATGGAGCTGTGCAAAGTGTTTATCAAAAGAACTTATGAAACTCAAATCTTGGCTGAGTGGAAAAATTGATACCGACTTTGGTTAGTGAGGGGAATGCCCTGGGAGACTTACTATTTTTGGGAAATGAAGACTAGGTTATATAATTTGTAAGTTAAAGTAAAATTTAAAATATAACCAAACAAACTCTTCTTGGGATTTTGAATTGCCTAAGTTTAATATTGATCTATTAAAGTGTCTGCAAATGTAATTTAAGCAAACATACAGTAGCTAGATTATGTATTTTCCATTATTGGAAAATCTAAAGATAACTAATGTTAAAAAATATACAGACATTCTAACTCTCACTTTTAACCTTTTATATGCTTTTGATAATATATCCAATGAATAACAAATCAATTTTGGTCACAACCAGAAATTCATTTGTGATCCATCAGAATAAGTAATAAAATACGCAACAGGTAAAATTATATTTCATATAAAATAAAAATTTAAATATTAGGGTGAGGAATAGAAGTAGTATATTTTAATGCATCATTTTTTACCTTATGAATTGTAAGGACACATGCTTAATGCAATTCAACATGCAATAGTTAGAAATCTACTTCCTATAATTTTGTTCTCTATGACATAGTCAAGCTCATTATAATAATGTATATTACTTTTCCATAATGAAAACTTTTCTCGTTGTAAAAAATGAGTATAGAATTTTGAAAAGAATTGGAAAATCTATAATTCCATTATCCAAAATAATTATCAGCATTATATCTTTCTATATTTTCAAAATCTTTCTATATTTTAAGCATAATAGATAAATCCATATAAACAAATTCTTATATTTTTACTAAACTCTGTACTCTAAGTATATCCCTGAGCTAAATTAACTTCAAACACATTTTTTTTTTTAAGCTGGAAAACATTAGTTTTATGGATCTGTCTTTACAGCAACAGCTTATTGTAAATGATTATGATTTTTGTTAAGTTTGCACTATTATAAGTAATTATGTGATGAATATTTTGGCATAAATACTTGTATTTAGTTGAAATGACTTCCCCAGGAAAGATTTATGGACTAAAAATTTATTGAAGAGTGAGATTTTTAGACTTGTGTAACATTTTGCCAAACTGCCTTCAGAAAAGTTTATAGTGATGTGTTCTATCACCATTAGTGTATGTGTTTATCAAACACTGTCAGGATACATTTGTTTGCAAACAATGTCTAATATAAATATGATTACATGACTTTTCTTATAAGCAGTTTAGTGGTGGGACCAGAATCATGAGTAATTGATCCTTTGGGGGTAATGATATCTTTGGACCTAGATTAATTTTTCCCCTGTTCTATTAATATCAGTATGGAATTTATTCATATGTTGCTAGAACTCTGAGAATTGATAGAAACGTAAATTTCTAGGCATGGTGTTTAAAGGGCAAAAGACATGATAAGCCATTCTTTTCCATAATTCTTTCTATGGAGACCGCAAACTTTCCACAAAAATTCACCAAAGACATTCCCTTATGACTCATGGACCAGAATTTGGTTAAATTCTAACTCGTACAGAATCATATTTAGAAACATTTATCTACCAATGATATTTTAAATTATAAAGAGTCATTACAATAAAAACATATTAAAAAGGCAAATAGGGCAAAACATATATCAAATTGTCCAACATGGACACTGGTTCCAGCTTCTGGGAAAGGTCTTCCTTCACTGTTTATTATCTTCTGTAGCCATATGAAAGATGAGTTGCACAACCTTAGTGACTCATTTGTTGCTCTGTGTCTAGGGGACCAACTCTAGTATGTGCAAAACAAGTGTCACCAAGTTTTTAGACAGAAAACATAGCATCTTAACTTCCTGTGGCTTAATTCTCCACCCTCTGAATTTCACATTTCAGCATCTCTTACCATTCCCCATTTTCTGGTGCCAAAATCTGGATGAGAATACTTTTGAGTAGCAAGAAGCGGTAACATCCATTCAAACTGGCTTTAAAATATAAAAACAGGGCGCCTGGGTGGCTCAGATGGTTAAGCGTCTGCCTTCGGCTCAGGTCATGATCCCAGGGTCCTGGGATCAAGTCCCGCATCGGGCTCCCTGCTCAGCAGGGAGTCTGCTTCTCCCTCTGACCCTCTTCCCTCTCATGCTCTCTCTATCTCATTCTCTCTCTCAAATAAATAAATAAAATCTTTAAAAAAAAAAAGGCTATCTCTTTTAAGTCCTCATATTGGTGACACATATCTATTCTCTTTTCTGAACAATCTGGCTAGAAGTTTATTTATTTACTTGATCTCAAAGAACTAGCTTTTGGGTGCATTGATTATCTCTAATGTCTGTATTCTGCTTCACTGATTACTACCCTCATCTTTATTATTTCCTCTGTCTTCTTTCTTTAGGCCTAATTTGTTCTTTGTTTTATAGTTTCTTCAAGGGGAAAGCTGAGGCCACTGATTTTAGTATCTTTCTTCTTTTCTAACAAAGGCATTCAATGGTATGAATTTCATGTTAAGTGCTGTTTTAGCAGCATACTAGAAAATTTTATATGTTGCAGTTTCAAATTTATTTGGTTCCAAATCCTTTATAATTTCTCTTTTGAATTTTTCCTTGACCCATTGGTTATTTAGAAGTGTCCAAGTTTGTTTCTAATTATTTGGAGATTTTTAAGTGATTTATTTTGCTATTCATCTCTAATTTAGTTTTATCAATACAGACTTTTATATGAATTATATTCTGATAAGCATATTGAGATTATTTTTTTTGGCCCGGAATATAGTATATCTTGAGAAATGTTACTTCATACAAGAATATAATGTGTATTTTGCCGTTGTTGATAAGAGTGTTCTATAAATATCAAGTATGTCAAGTTTGTTAGTAGTATTATCCAAGTCTTCAATATTCATACTGAATTCATCTCTGCATTTTGTATCCTTTTTTTAGAGAAGGGCATTGAAATCTGTTGAGTGTCTATTTTGTTGAAAGTCTATTTTCCTTGCAGTTCTGTCAAATCTTGCTTCACACATTTTGAAGTTTCATTATTAGATACGCCAACATTTAAGAATGTTATGTCTTAATTATTTGACCTCTTTGTGATTAAGAAATGGATTTAACTCTGGTTATAGTTTTTGAAACCCACATTATCTGATATTGTTTTAGCATTTCAGCCTTTTCACTAGTGTTAGCAGAGTATGCTTTTATTTTTAGCATATTTGTATCTTTACATTTAACATGCATTTCTTCTGGGTAGCATACATTTTGGTCTTGCTCTTTTATCCAGTCTGAAAATCTCTGACATGTAAATGCATGTTTTTATCACTTCCACTTAATTGTATTACTTACATGGTTGGCTTAAAATTGAACATCTTGAACATCTCACTATTTTCTGTTATGGCATATGATTCTTATGGTGCACATTTTTACTTTTTTTTTTTTTTTTTTTTGCTTTTCTCATATTAATTCCATTTTTTTTCTTTGTTGGATATTAGATTTAAATTTTTGTTTTGTTATTTTAGTAGTTTATTTATAGTTTTTAGTGTGCATACTTATCAGAATCTACCTTCAGATAATATTATACCATTTGGAAGCTGATTTGTTAGTGTAGTAGAGAACAGGGGTACAGGTCATTGATGAGAAGCCCCCGATTCTACAAAAGGTACAGTCACTCTTCGTTCTCAGTCAAAAGTAGCCATACAGAAAATTCTTTCAGTTTACTTTTCAATTGAGTAAACTAATACACTTACAAACCTATCAGTCCACAAGGTCCAGTCTATGAGATCTCAGCTTACTTGTTATGAACACTGCTCCAGGACAAATTGCCTTCCTTTGACTAGTTGTTCAATAAGTTTTCCATGGATAGAAGTCCTGCTCACATTTATCTCCTAGAAAGAGGAGCTATTTGGATGAAAAAATGTACAAATGTGCCTGGATTTTTGGCTTCCCCTTCTGTAAATAAAAAGGAGCACCATACTTTAATAATTATAATAAAAAATATTTTATGTTATATACTACATTCTGTCCAACTGCCAAGAATCTATCAGCTTTATATATTTCCTTTTGCTCAGATAAAAATTTTGTCTCCTATATGTTCATATTGTTCCCATCACAGTGTTGAGAGGAATGGGGCATGTAGAAGTTAAGCAAATTGTTGAAAATCCCCACAGTGCTCTGTTTTAGTTTTGTTTTGCTACCATAAAAATATGTCCACAATGTTAGCAGTTTAATACAACACCCATTTACTAGCTCACATTCTTATAGGTGAGAAGTCAGGTTGCCTTGCATGCTTCTCTGCTCCAGGTTTCTCAAGGCTGAAATTAAAGTGTTGGTGGTGGGTTCTTATCATCAGGCTCTGGGTAGAATCAGCTTCCAAGTTTATTCTGGTTGTTGGCCTAATCTAGTTCTTTGCTGTTGTAGAAATGAGTTTCTGTGTCCTGCCAGATGTCAATGGTGGGCTCCCCCTAGCTCCTGGAGATTTTGGCTGTCTATAGTTTTTGCACACAGGCCACTACATTGCACATCCAGCATGTTAGATCTCTCTCGTGCTTCAAATATCTTGGCATGTTGAGACTCTTTATGATTTGAATATCTCTGACTACCCTTCTGCTGCACTCTTTGCCTACAACAGGAGAAAATTATCTGAGAAAGTACTCATATGACTAGATTCCCACCCATATAATCCAGGATAATCTTCTTATTTTAAACTCAATAACAGGCATTAAGGAGGGCACTTGATGTGATGAGCACTGGATGTTATTGATGAATTACTGAACTCTACATCTGAAACTAAGGATGTACTATATGTTGGCTAATTGAATTTAAGTAAAAACAAAAACAAAAACCCTCAATAACTTTAAAAACATCTGCAAAATCCCCTTTGCATTTAATGTAAGGTATTCACAGTTTCCAGGGATTAGACTATAGACATCTTTAAAGGACCATTATTCTGGATACCATATAATCTCTGCCTGTCTTGAGACTCATACAAATATTTAAGCAAATTGCTGCTGATGTAGGCCATTCTGACATTTATGGAGATGTGTTTAGACTATTTCTAAATGTGATTTCTAGTCCATCTAATTAACTAGAAGTCACTGAATTTGTCAACCATAATTTCAACTATGCTGAACACAATTGGAAATGGAATTTTTTTATTTTTTTAAACTTTAAATAGAGAAACAATGTCTCCCAAAGTGTTACACAATTTTGAGATTTACAGATAAAAAGTAAAGTGATAAGAACTGAATCAGATATTTAAAATACCGATCTCATAAGCTAAGTTAATGACATGCAAACTATCACAGTCATAATTACAAAATGGAAGTACAAATGCTACAATTTTCCAATTTATTTTACCTTTCTATGTGCCTTTTTTTAAAGAAAAATAAAGCTTCTTATATTTATGTTCATATTCAGTTCTTCATGTTTTAAAAATACAATACTTTGCTTATTAGGTAATGCTTTTGTAATCCTAGTTCAGAGAAATGAAACTGTCCCATAAACTTTTGTATAAACTCAGTTTGATTGCCGTATTTCTAAATTATATATTTTTAATGTATATGTCAATAATGAAAATGGGTCCAAAATAATATATTAAACAAAATATGTTATTAAATATACTTAACATTCATTTTCATGATAAAATTGTTTAAAGTTGGTTCAAAAATAACATTGTGAAACTCCTCATTCAAAAACCATTAAGATGGTGGAAAAAAGTCTTTTCAACAAATGGTGTTCGGTAAATTGGATAGCCACATGCAGAAGAATGAAACTGGACCATTTCCTTACACCACACACAAAAATAGACTCAAAATGGATGAAAGATCTAAATGTGAGACAGGAATCCATCAAAATCCTTGAGAAGAACACAGACAGCAACCTCTCTGACCTCAGGCACAGCAACTTCTTGCCAGACACGTCTCCAAAGGCAAGGGAAGCAAGGGCAAAAATGAACTATTGGGACTTCATCAAGATAAAAAGCTTTTGCACAGCAAAGGAAACAGTCAACAAAACCAAAAGACAACCAACAGAATGGGAGAAGATATTTGCAAATGACATATCAGATAAAGGGCTAGTATCCAAAATCTATAAAGAACTTACCAAGCTCAACATCCAAAGAACAAATAATCCAATCAAGAAATGGGCAGAAGACATGAACAGACATTTCTCCAAAGAAGATATCCAAATGGCCAACAGACACATGAAAAAATGTTCAACACCACTTGGCATCAGGGAAATACAGATCAAAACCTCAATGAGATACCACCTCACACCAGTTCAGAATGGCTAAAATTAACAAGTCAGGAAATGACAGACATTGGCAAGGATGCAGATTCCCTACACTGTTGATGGGAATGCAAGCTGGTGCAGCCACTCTGGAAAACAGTATGGGGGTTCCTCAAAAAGTTGAAAATAGAGCTACCCTACGACCCAGCAATTGCACTACTAGGTATCTACCCCAAAGATACAAATATAGGGATCTGAAGGGGCACATGCACCTCAATGTTTATAGCAGCAATATCCACAATAGCCAAACTATGAAAAGAGCCCAGATGTCCATCAACAGATGAATGGATAAAGAAGATGTGGCATATATATACACAATGGAATACTACTCAGACATCAAAAAAAAATGAAATCTTGCCATTTGCAATGACATGGATGACATGAATGGAACTAGGGGATATTATGCTAAGCAAAATAAGTCAATCAGAGAAAGACAATTATCATATGATCTCACTCATATGTGGAATTTAAGAAACAAAACAGGATCATAGGGTAAGTGAGGAAAAAATTAAATCAAGATGAACTCAGAGGGAGACAAACCATGAGACTCTTAATCATAGGAAACAAACTGAGGGTTGCTGGAGGGGGACAGGTGGGAGGATAGGGTTACTGGGCGATGAACATTATGGAGGGCACCTGATGTAATGAGCACTGGGTATTATATATGACTGATGAATCACTGAACTCTACCTCTGAAACTAATAATACATTATATGTTAATTGAATCTAAATTAAAAAACAATTAAGATGGTAAACTTTATGCCATATATTTTACCATAATAAAAGAAGTAATATTAGTTGATAAAAAACAATTATAAGAATGGAAAAAATCCAATGCATGGAAATACCTATTTAAAAATTACCACAGGACGCCTGGGTGGCTCAGTTGTTAAGCGTCTGCCTTCTGCTTGGGTCATGATTCCGGGTCCTGGGATCGAGCCCCTCATCAGGCTCCCTGCTCAGCGGGAAGCCTGCTTCTCCCTCTCCTACTCCCCCTGCTTGTATTCCCTCTCTCACTGTGTCTCTCTCTGTCAAATAAATAAATAAAATCTTTTAAAAAACATTACCATATGAAAGAGAATATTTTATTAAAATATCTTGAGCGGAAAATCAAAACAAAATTGCAGTTCAGTCACTATTTAATGAATTATTTCCATTTCCTTTAAAAAGTGAACTAATTCTAGAAGTTAGAAAAATCTTATCTTACTGTGAGATCCATGACCGGACATTACTCCAATTCCTCAAAGTCTTTCATAGAAAAACAAAGTTTACAAGGGTAATAAAAATAGAATTTCACCAAAATTTTACAGTTTTAATAATTTATTCTATTCATTTTCCTCACACTCCATATTTTGAAATTCTAAATTAATGAAAGCGTAATTGTCATCACGATGTTAAACTGACCGTGGTTTTAGAGAACACTATTCTTACTTATCTTTTTACTATTAGCTGAAGATACAAAGATGAATATGTTTAGAGTCCAGTGGAATAGATAATTGTAATAGTTAAATCAGAATATATAGCACAATCGCTATTACAGAAATATATAGAGAGCAGTAGAAACACAGACTGAGGGATATAATACACTCTGGTGAAAAATTCAGGGGATTTTTCTGATTGATAGGGGATACATCTAAGAACATTGATTAGATAGGCATTTGAAAACCTGTATCTCATTACTAAACTTTAAATTTAACCTTGATAATTCAATGAATTATTTGAGCAAGCAAATGGCACAATCAAATTTATTCTTTTGCAAAATATGCAAGCATCATCACAAAGGCAAGATAAGAGTGAATAAATGATAATATCTAGAAATAAGGCAGGAGACTTTTTCATAACCAAATAAAATAGGAGGTGACTTAGCTTACGCTATTGAGTACAGAAAACTATGGAGAAATTCAAGTGATAAAATGTGAGGTGGAATGTATAGATATTTACTTTAGCATTTGTTGTGAATTGTATCTGGATGTATGCCTACAACATTATGAAGAAAATGAGACACCATTATATAATTTAAAGCAGGAAAAATATGAATAAAAAATAATAATGAAAACTAACACATGTGATAGTTACTCTATGTCAGGCAATGTTTCCAGTGTTTTACAACTTCAAAAAAAAAAAAGAAAAAATTATGAGACAGTTATTATTGTTATCTTCATGTATCAGGAAACTAAAAAATTATATAACTAGCATTCCCGAGGTCATAGAGTTAGAATTGGCAAAGTTTTAAACTTTACCATGTTCTTAGGTGAAAGCTTATTTTTCAAGTTCAATCTTTGATCTCCCTTATATATAAACAGATATAAATATAACCATAAAGAGACTTTTAGTAGTCAAAATTATGTCTTTTTTCTATTTTTTAAGATTTATTTATTTTAGAGAGAGAGAGCAAGCATGAGCTGGAGGAGTAGAGAGAGAGAGGGAGAGAGAATCTCAAGCAGACTCTGCACAGAGCCCATGGGGGAGTGGGGCTCAGTCTCAGGACCCTGAGATCACGACCTGAGCTGAAACAAAGAGTGGGATGCTCAACTGACTGTGCTACCCAGGCATATTGTCTTTTCTGATAAGATCTTTGGAGTTACTATAGGCGAACATTTCTGTAAGCCAAATACTGGAACTTAGCTTCCAGAGAAGACTTAGATTTAAAGAGAAAGAAAAAGAAAGAGAGAAAGAGAGAGAGAAAGAAGAAAGAGGAAAAGAAAGAAAGAAAGAAAGAAAGAAAGAAAGAAAGAAAGAAAGAAA